>NC_044332.1:3383841-3454026 GCF_007399415.2 Gopherus evgoodei
GCAAAGGATGTGTTTATAGTCAAGGTGGTACTGTACTGTGGCTTTAAAAAAACACCAGGTCAGGTCCTCAACTGGTATAAATCTGCATCATTGTATTGACTTCAGCTGAGTTGCCTTACACCAGTTGAGGATCTGGGCACTGGGTTATGCTTGATGTCAGCTCAGTGGCGAGATATATACGAGTCATTTAATTTATTTGCAGGGTGCTGTGATGACATGGTTGAGGCTAGAAGTTGGTTTCTAACATAGAGATAATTATACTTATTTCCTGGGACAGCCTAGCCATATGCCAACTTAAAGAGAGCTCAGGATCTCAGCTTGGACTATAGTAGTGAGAATGGAAATGACTTCTAAAGGATCATGAAGGGAATCTGAATGTTTAAGTAGCTTCTACATGAATTCTACTAAAAATGAGGCAGCAGCTGCGGAGAAGTCACATTGGTTCATTTCAGCTCTCATGTCCAAGAGAATAAAAACAGTAGGCTGAGGATACAAATACTATTAGTTGGTCACAACTACAGCTAGTCAGAAAATTTTCATCAACATTTGTTGTTTTTTAACCCCCAAAATGCAAATTTTGTCAAATCAGAATGTTTTGAAAAACATGTCCACACACATCCCAAGATGTATTTAAATAACATTGAAATATCCAGTTTTGACAGATTGAGACGAGAACATTTTCATTTTTCAGTTCAAGATGACTTTTTCTAAAAATGCTTTTTTATCTAAAAACATTTGAAAGTTTTGAGATCGAAATGGGAATTAAAGGTTTCCGTTTTATTGAAATTAAACGTTTTGATTGACCCCCAACTTTTTTTTGGAATTTGGTTCCGCTGGAGATAAAATATTTTGTTTTGTTCCATTTCAGAATGGTAAAAATGCCCAAAAGCATAGAATTTCCTGTGACGTGGTAACTCTGGGTCCTGTGACTGCAGGACGTATCTGCATAGGTTCGGTACTTCCGCTCATGACCAAAGCGTAATGCAATGACATGTTACTCGCACAAGGATTCACATGGATCATTCTTAAACTAAATGTTTTCATTTTAAAATACTGAGGTGGCCTCCAACCCTCTTTTAGGAAGCTTCTGTCGCTCCGGCCCATGGGTGGAGAGGGGTGAATGAACAGAACTTGGAGAACTGCAGAGTGACCTTTGCAAATGTCTTGCACCACAGTTTCAAAGTGTTGGGCTGGGTTTTAGCCACGTGACACCCATTCAAGGCAGTGGGGAAGTGGGCACTTTAAATCTACTGCAAACTCTTGAATATTGCTGGGTCCAATCACTGACTTCTCTGCACCAACCCAAGAGAAAAACAACTCACTCCACTGAAGCCACCAGAATTACACCCCGCATGTATCTGCAATGAGTTACCCCTCCCAGCTCCCAGCCTTGACAACGCTGCTTTCAGATGCAGACAGACGCCCTGGTTTCACAACAACGGAGACTTGAGGAAGAGACAGAGGGGGTGTGTGGTGTAACAGCTGGTGCTGCTTTGCCAGGCACTGTGGGCTGGAAATCCTGTCAGGAACAGGCAGCAAGTTTCTTATTGGGACATGGTTGCTTGGGTAGCGAGGTGGAGCCGGAGCTCTGTGAGCACAATTCAGCAGGATTTCCCTGTCCCATGGGACTGCCTCCTCCTCTCTGTCCAGCCCTTCAGAGAATGTGTTGAGGGAAATAAAGGTGAAGCTCTGAGCTGAGGCCGGGCATTGTTAGTAAAACTGCAGTGTTGTGAGGCTCCATCTTCTTCAGGGTCGATGGGTCATCACAGGCTTCTGCAAGGCACCAAGACACTGAACTGAAAACCTCAGGGCTACAGGATCGAACAAACGAATCTCATTCGCCCCAGGACTTGTGCAGTTTGCTTTCCATTTCCCTTCTCCCAAGCTGCATGTCTCTCCTCCTGCAATCTCCACTTGCCATGGGCTGCCCTCGCTGCCCCTTCCAGAGCAGGAGATGAAGCCACCAGCATGGCTTCCGGCAGAGACGTACCCCTGGAAGATACAACTGCCTCCTTTCATCATGCCCATGTCATGGTCTCGTGTGTGCTGCTCACCTAGTCACATGCCTTGAGATCGGCTCTGCACTCAGCAGCTCCATTTCTTGCCTAGCGGGCTCCAGTGACTGCACAGTGGATAAGGGCGGGCAGGCTGAATCACACCACAGAGTAGTGGTTGCTGATCTCTGGGCACCATTGATGTCTCATAGATTTCAGCAGTGGAGCCCCATGGAGGCACCATACATATCTTGACCAACATTAGAGAGGTGAAATACAGTTTGCTAAGACTTCTGTGCTAATTTATTGATGTAGCAAAATGCCCAGACCCTATATGCCGATTAGCAAGAACTCTAAGCTATTTTCTAGATTTAAAAGTTCAGCCACTGATGGGTTTTTTCCCCCTAGTCTCCCACCATAGCCAGCCTCACCTGGCCTTTGAGACTCCTGAGAACCACAGGTATAGGGACAGTAAGGTTTCTTGGTAAGGAAAATGTCCGACTGATTCATGGCTGTGCATCCGGACTGCCCCTTGTGAGCCTAGCGCTGGAAGCTTTGGGACCACCTGTATCAAGTTTGCTCCAAGAGCCCAAGCTAGCGTATTGACGGAAGAGCTCTCTCAGGAGGTCAGGTATTTGGTGGGAGGGGAAAAACATGTTGGAGCGCTATGACCAGTATTTAGGATAGGGACTATGGAGTTCACAGTGCTGCTACGAGAGGCCACCTGACATTGTGACTGTGGTCACAGCAGCTCAGGCTGTTGATGAGTCTATGGATTAGACTTGGTTCACACCTAAGTTAGGTCAGCACGTTGCCCTGTGGTAGGCCACACTCCTGCGTGACATCGCCATGGCAACCTAACCAACACGGTGGATGCAGCTGTGTTAACAGAAGAATGCTTCCATCGCTGAAGCGCCTGTCTGATGGGGAAGTGGTGTCCTACACTAAAGAAAACCCCCTTTCTGTTGGTGTTGGCTGTGTCTATACCACTGCGTTATACTGGCCTATACACCGACAGAGCTATGCCGTTACAGCCCCCCCTTTACTGTACATGTACCCATAGGGTTAGATACCCATTATGATTCTTTTAAGCATGTTGAGCTTGATTGATTGGAACAGGGGTGCAGGAAGGATTAAACTGGAGCCACGTCTCCAGCTGTGCTGAGTGGGAAATCGAGGCCTGGGGCCTAACTCTTTAGAGTGCACGCAGCTAATCATCCGAGGGCCCTGGAGCGCACTATCAATGCCTTTTGAACAGGGTTCTCTCTTCCTTGCAGAATATGGCCCCGAGAAGAACGCAGCAGGTGGGGGCAGGGAGGCCGTCCACGGAGCAAGCCTACATCTCCAAGGTGGTTCTGCTGGGGAGAACGGCCGTGGGAAAATCAAGCACAGCCTTCCGCTATGTGAAAAATGACATCAGGGAAACCATGACCACTGTGAGATGTGAGTGAGTGACATAGAGTCAAAATCTTTTAAACATTTCATGTGGTGTTGGACTTGCAATGAATTTTTTTTTGACTTTTCAAATTGCCACCAACAAAACCAAACCACCATTATTCACCCAGTTCTGCTAAGTGCTCCCATCATCAGATGCAAAAAGATTCATCTCAGTAGGCAACACTGGTGGAAAACATGGCTTTAGTTTTTATTGGAGATGTCAACACAGGGTCAGTTAAGTCTCTTTAGGAAGTTTTGCAGCTTACAGACCCTGGTATGAGCTAGGGAGGACATTGATGTTCATGGGACTGATCCCCACCGGTTAGATGTTGACTTCAATGGAGGCAAGGCCAATTTACATAAGCAAGGATCTGGCTCTGTGTCTTTACGTCAGAAATAGGCAGAAAGACCCTTTTCTTCCTGTTTTAAAGAAGGGCCCTGATCTTTGCCAGGAGAGTGAGGATGGCGGCCCAAGGGGTCTCCCACACTGCCGCACAAACCAGGCAGTCATGGTGCCTGTACCAAGGAGTGTGGTGTAATTCGCCTACATTGCTTCGCACTCAGAGGAGGCTTCTGTCCCTTCGAAGAGCTTTGGCTCTGTATTGCCCCCTCTACCTCAAACCCATGTATTTGTTAGACAACCTGGCCCTTAACAGATGGCTTCTGCCTATCTACTGTGCACAGCCTCACATTTGAGTTGCTCTAACATTTTCAGACCACGGTTCTTCAAACAGTCGGCAGACATTTGCTGGCTTTTACAGCACCCTAGGGAGGTGGATTTTAAATTAGACCCATTTTCCATCTAGGCAAGCTGAGACAGAAAGATTAAGAGCTAAACCCATTTGCCTGGGGAAGTATGGGAGAGCAAAGGCCTCTGCTTCCACCTTTACACCTCTGGGCCAGGTGTGCAGGAGTAAACACGCATCTCTCACTTTCCTAGAGCAGGTAGAGAGGGCGAGCGGGCATGGCCTTGGTGCCACCCCCACCCACTATCCAGCAGAGCCCTGCCAGTTTGGGGGTGGGGCAGGTTTGCTGGCATGGGCTAAGAGCAAGAAAAAGCAGTTGTAGCTCAGAAGCATCTGAGCACCTCCCTGGAACTACATCTGGGACAGCGCTGCTTACATATAATCAGGGCTGTGCTTAGGGCCCACGCGAGCCTTAAGTGACTTGCCCAAGGTCATACAAATCAGTGTTGGGGAGATTGCAGTATATCTGTTACAGCAGCACCCAAGAGGGGCTAGGCACTGTATAGCTGGATTAGAACTCAAGACTCCTAATTCCCTCCCTGCCATCACATTTCCTCCAGCTAGACAGCTGCAAAACCAAAGCTTGCTAATGCCACCAATATTGACAAATTGAGCAAGAACCATTGTTCTCATTTCTCTTCCCCTCCCCCTTCCCAGCTACACCCTGCTGATGGGCATTGGTGTAGTACCGGGCTGTTAGTGGGTAATACCAGTTCACTACCCTGTTTGTTACATTGCTTTTGATGGGGAAGGGGATGTTTTAATTCTCTCTCATCCTCTCTCCCGCCGCAGCCCTTTCCAACCGAATCTCGACACCAATCTTTCACACAGATCACCGAGATGAAGGTTAACATTAGTTGAGGTGCATGCTATGGCTTTCTCAAGGAGCTGTCCCATCTCTGTCGCTTCCAGGTTCTTTCTTCACCCAGCTGGTATGTTTTCAGACTGCCACGATCAAGCTGGAGATTTGGGACACTGCAGGACAATGGAAGTACCATAGTGTGTGCCACCTTTATTACAGGGGGGCGAATGCTGCCTTTCTTGTACGTGACATAGCCGGAAAGGGAAGAGCGGTGATGGCTTGTTCTTCTGCCTCTCTCCTCCAGAAGGGTTTGCCTTTAACTTTCTAAAATATCCAGATTGAATCCTGCTAATGCAGCCACGCCGCTGGTAGGCTGCAATAATTCTTGTGTAAGGTGGCTTCCCAATACATCCCCAGACATTTCAACCAAGACTGCTTTTTCCTGCACACATCACGTAAGGACTACACATCAAGGGCAGGTTTATCCTTCCTCTTCTGGTGAAGATGGTTGAAGACATGCAAGGAACTGGTACAGACATTTCACTTACAGTGGACAATAAATGCTCACATTTTCCCCCTAAAAGCCAAGATTTCTCTATCTACCCCTGTCTCCCAGCCCAATCCACCTCACCAGCCAAGTAGGTAACGAGGGAGCATCACTAAGTGCTCTTTGTTCCCCTACCCTCATGTAACCCACACACCTGAGTGTGGCCGTCTGTCCCATCTAGTGGCACTGAGACCTCAGAGATAAAATGAGTCTGTTGTACAACCTTAGCTAGCTGGCTTTTCGCTCATGCAGTAGAGGCTCATGCCCTGAGCTGCAGAGACCCCAGGTTCAATCCTGCCTGCTGACAACCAGGGTCTGTTGGCATCACACTCACTCCCAGCTCCCTAGACTGCAGCACGCACAGGCCTGTTAGTGCACAACACCCTGGAATGTGTCTCGCTCCAGTGCAGACTAATGCACCATGCAGATGAGTTCTAAGCCTTAAGGCTCCCTTGTACATCATTAGTCTGACAGTGCAAGTGCTGGAGCTAACGACGGGGGTATGAGGCCCTAAAGCAGTTTGCAGCATCCATCTTGGAGATTTATCCCAGAGGCACCTTAGCAAATAGCTGAAGATTTCTGCATGCTCCTCTTTCTACTTCTCAGCCACTAGTCAGACAGGGCGAGTTGCAGTACTCCTGCTACACTCCTCCTGTGTCCATTCCAAGCTTGCTTCTCCAGGTTGGCACCATGCAGCCCTGTCCACACTGGGCAGGGCTCTGTCATACCTGAGGGGTCTAAGCATACAGGGAGGAGCTGTGCCTCCCTGCCAGGCCTAAGGAAAAACTCCAATACGTTGTAAATGGAGCCTTTATTTCCATCACTTTCCAGGACATTTGAAAGCTGGATGTGATTACCGTGCAGAACACACCTAAGTCTGCTTTGAAATAACCCTGTTTTTGTACCTTCCCCACCCAACTAGGAGGCAGAGGACTTTGCAAAGACCAAAAGCTTAATCTACATGGAAACGTCAGCAAAATCCAACCACCAAGTGACTGAGGTGTTTATGGCCACAGGTAAGTTCCAAGTGAGAAGCCGCTGGACAGGTAACAGCAGTAGAGAGATGCTGAGGTCTCTGCCAGCTCTTTGCCTTGTGAGCTATAGCACAGCACTGCTTGTCTCCTCCCACTTGCTCAGGGGCATTTAGGGTTGAGTCACTTGACCTGAAGAGGTCCAGGAACTGGAAAGTCTTTACTGTGACTGCAGCAGCGCATTGCCTCTAGGCCTAGACAAGAGGTGACAGGTACACTCTGGCCTGTCAAGCCTCACAGCTGCCAAGAGTGAGTGAGACAGATCCAGAGCAGTGGCTTCCCCATTCCAAACACGGACAGGCTGCCCCCCTACTGCCCCCCACCCCAACTTCTGAGACATGCAAACTTCTGGAGTGGTTCTGCCTTTGCTGCCGGGGTGAGGGTGGAACCTGCTGAGCGCTGAATGGGGAGGAGGTTCACCCACCCTTTGGAACACCAGTCACTGGCCCTAGCAATGGGAAAGTGGGAATCTCTCCCCACTCCCCAGATTCCTCACTGTCACTCCCAGAGGATCTCTTCTCTCCAAGACCCATTCCCCTTGGCCCCAGTTACAATCCCCAGACAAAACAAGCCATGTTTCTTTCATCCCTCAGGCCAGAGATCAGAGGCCTCACTCAGGCTGGAAAACAAGATCCCTGCATCCTTCTTCCTTAGGGGGTAGAATAAAGCCCTCGAATCAGCTAGGACAGTGGCACTCAATCTTTCCAGATTTCTGTCCCCCTTTCAGGAGCCTGATTTGTCTTGTGTACTCCAAGTTTCACTTTGCTTAAAAACTACTTGCTTGCAAAATCAAATATACAGATGTGTCGCAGCACATGATTACTAAAAAATTGCTTACTTTCTCTTTTACCATCATTAAATTAGAATATAAATATTGTACTTACATTTCAGTGTATGGTGCACAGAGCAGCATAAACAAGTCATTGTCTGTATAAAATTTTAGTTTGTACTGACTTAGCTAGATGAGCTGATGTACCCCTTGGAAGAGCTCTGCATATCCCTGGTTGAGAACCACGGGGCTAGGCAACAGAGCCAGAGGCTCAGCTAGACTGAGTCAGACTCACTTCATTGGACGGGCCCAGAGAGTCTTTGAGGTTTCTTCTTTCTTCAGAGGACAGACACATCCAGCCCCTTCCCAAGAACCAGTTATGCCCAGAGACAATCCCGAGTTCTCAGTCCTCCCTTCACACAAATGCCGACTACTGCCAAGCCAACAATGACACTGGTTTCATGGGAGGCTAACCAGAGCCAGCAGTTTGGAGACTCTTCTGGCGAGCTGTTTCTTCCCAACATGCAGGCCTGGAACCCTGGTGATCTGTCCCACCTATCACACTTCACCTCCTGGGCCTCTGATATGTAGCTTACCCCACTGATGTTAGCCAGCTGACCCTGTATTGCCATATGGGGATTCACACTTGGGGTATGCCTCCCGCTTGACCCTGCACTAGTGCACAAATGGCAAACCGCTGCCATTACCGCGGCAGTCCGCGAGATGGCACTAGAGTCTTCTCATGTTTGTTCCTATTAATGAAACCGCTTGGAGAAAGCTCTAGCACAGGGGTCGGCAACCTTTCAGAAGTGCTGTGCCAAGTCTTCAGTTATTCACTAATTTAAGCTTTTACGTGCCAGTAATACATTTTAACGTTTTTACAAGTTTTTTTTCTATGTCTATAATATAGAACTAATGTTTTATGTAAAGTAAATGAGGATTTAAACCGTTTAAGAAGCTGCATTTAAAATTAAATTAAAATGCAGAGTCCTCCGGACCGGCCGGGACCCGGGCAGTGTGAGTGCCACTGAAAATCAGCTCGTGTGCTGCGTTTGGCACGCATGCCATAGGTTGCCTACCCCTGCTCTAGAATAATAGGATACAACTGCAGCAACAGATTCCACCTAGCTCATATCATGAACCAATAATAAGTATTTACTATCCCATAGATATTCTTGGTCCTTAAGAATGCTAGCAGTTTGAGAGTGGCAATTCATGAGACACCTAGCACACATCTTATGCCAGTTTCAAGTTAGGGTCTCCTACTTCTAGTTCCTTTTTAAAAGAATTTCACTAAAGCTTATAGAGATGTGATTTGCACATCATCACCACCATTCTATTTGATAATGGGATTTCCTACAGACAACTTGGTGCAATACAACATTTGCTGTCCTGAGATGTCCTTAGGGGGATGTCCATGATGCAGGTGCAGTGGAATCTGTAGATGTTCTAGGACGGGGAATGAAGAGATGTATGGGAGAGTCCTGAGGGAGGGACCATTCTCCAGGAAGAACGAAGGAGCATGAGGAAAATTGTGAATGGAAGGTTGTTAAATAGTAAGTGCAGGAGTCCTAGGCCAAGAAACATATGGATCTCAAGGTAAAAAAAATAGGGAGTTGATTTAAGTTAAGTTTACATTTTAACTTCATCAACATGATAAATAAGAACCTAAGAATGGCCATACTGGGTCAGACCAAAGGTCCATCTAGCTCAGTATCCAGTCTTCTGACAGTGGCCACTGCTAGATGTCCCAGAGGGTATGAACAGAACAGGTAATCATCAAGTGATCCATCCCCTGTTGCTCATATTTAGATATTTTAAATCTTAATAAATTTAGAGGGACAGATCCCCAGGCCTAGCCAAATAGCACATGAGGGAAGGAGAAAGTGGCTCCTAAGGCTCCTTTTCCTCTCTCTCTTGCTTGTTGTGGGGCAGTCCTTGGCATAAATTGAAAAAGCCCTGGGCTGCTCTAAGTTTCACTACCAGGAACCATTCTGCTGGTTAGGGATCGGGGCGCTCTGGCCACACCCCAGCCCACTGCTGATGGGAGGGGGACACAGCAGGGAAACCCCTAGCTGCTCCGTTAGCGGATGGAAAGTTGCCCCAACAAAGTCAGAGCAGGGTCTGAGTATGTAGCAGAAAATGTTACAATAGCTCAGCAGAGAAGGACCGAGAATTTCTTATTCTGAGTTTCTTCACAGCTCCTGAGTTATTGAAACAGGAACAACAGAAGGAACCAGCCCTTCAGCCTCAGCCATGGAAGAAGTCACGCGTGGATCTGCGAGAGCCAAGCAATCACACTAAGAAGCGTTTCATGAACTAAAGGAAATGGCAGACTGACCTGAGGATACCATCAAGTGCGTTTTTATTTTGTGCAGGAGGAGGAGAAGGAGACTGGCCCTATGTATTGTGAGCAGGCAGCATGGTTCCAGGGGGCAGCTGGTGTGTCAGACTGTGATTATTGCTTTTATTTTTCATTGTCAGTGTTTGATTGAAGAACTGTACGAGAGGAAATATGCCAAATGCCAGGAACCTGAAAAGCACTGCAAGTCTCCTCTCGCTTGTTTGTTCAGTGATATCATTATACAAGAATACAGTGCAAAGTAGCTTCACAAATAAAAACAGCACAAAGGAGGAGCAGTCTCTCTCTCCCCCACGTTCACCTTTGCAAATTCTATAAAACTTTTACAGAGGCTGTTAACATTAAGGTCACCCAATCATTAAATGCAAGACATGGAATAGCCAGAACATGCAGCTCTAGCTTAATATCGCTATAAGAACTCATTATTGTCATGAGTCTTGTGATTTTTAGGGCATTTCTTAAAGCCCCAGATGCTGGAGTCAAATGATCACTTGGGAAACTTTAAACAACCAACAACTCTTCCAAAACAAACACTTTCTGGCTCTCATGGTTGTGGAGAAAACGGAGAACATGAAACAAGCACACCCTGAAGGTCCAGGAACCAGACTGTAAATAAGGAGACCCTGAATGTTATTTAAAAGTCTCATGAATTTTTGGGGGGAGACGGGGGCTGATTTCTCATTGGAGTACCTGGGATTGGCAATACTGCAGTGGTAGAGGTTTAATCAAGAAATAAACCAGGGCCTGATTCTCCTCAACCTTACACAATTGCAACACTAAAGAGAGTGGAGTTACATTGGTGTAAATATGAGAATCAGACCTTCTGACTTAGGCCAGTTCCACACTAGAAACTCCAGCTGGCACAGTGGTGCTGCGTCTACACAAGAAGGGTTTGCCAGGATGCTACCCCAGTAAACTTTCCATTGAAGACTACGCAAAAATCAAATTTTGTCTTGCGCTTGTCAGGTAAACAGTTTACTAACATATCTAACCTTACAACCACATCTGCTCCAACCCCTCAGACAGAGACCAAACACCTACAAAATTTTCACCAAACAAACATTCTCAAAACTACAATACCCGCACGAGGAAATAAGAAAACAGATCAACAGAGCTAGATGTGTACCCAGAAGCCTCGTACTGCAGGACAAGCCCAAGAAAGAAACCAACAGAACTCCATTGGCCATCCCCAGCTAAAATCCCTCCAATGCATCATCAGGGATCTACAACCTATCCTGGACAATGATCCCTACTTTCACAGGCCTTGGGTGGCAGGCCATTCCTTGCCCACAGACAGCCCGCCAACCTGAAGCATATTCTCACCAGTAACTACATCCCGCACCATAGTAACTCTAGCTCAGGAACCAATCCATGCAACAAACCTCAATGCCAACTCTGCCCACATATCTACACCAGCGACACCATCACAGGACCTAACCAGATCAGCCACACCATCACCGGTTCATTCACCTGCAAGTCCACCAATGTAATATACGCTATCATATGCCAGCAATGCCCCTCTGCTATGTACATCGGCCAAACTGGACAGTCCCTACGGAAAAGGATATATGGACACAAATCAGATATTAGGAATGGTAATATACAAAAACCTGTAGGAGAACACTTCAACCTCCCTGGACACACAACAGCAGATCTTAAGATGGCCATCCTGCAGCAAAAAAACTTCAGGACCAGACTTCAAAGAGAAACTGCTGAGCTTCAGTTCCTCTGCAAATTTGACACCATCCGCTCAGGATTAAACAAAGACTGTGAATGGCTAGTCAACTACAAAACCAGTTTCTCCTCCCTTGGTGTTCATATATCAGCTTCTAGAGGAGGGCCTCATCCTCCCTGATTGAACTAACCTGGTTATCTCTAGCCTGCTTCTTGCTTACATATATATACCTGCCCCTGGAAATTTCCACTACATGCATCCGATGAAGTGGGTAGTCACCCACAAAAGCTCATGCTGCAATACATCTGTTAGTGTATAAGGTGCCACAGGATTCTTTGCTGCTTTTACATATCTAACCTTGTTAATTTCAGCACACTTATTTGTGAACTGATCACAGATGCCTCAGTGCTAAGGGCATGTCAAGATTCAAAGATCTCCTACTTGTGAATTGTGCCTCTGAAGAGAGGCAGTAGTTTTAATGGTGTGTGTCGGGGGGAGGGAGGAGTGGATTCTCTCATGTCTGAGGAGCACAAAAGAGCTGAAGGGACTTTGCTCAGGTTTGCTGAATTTGTTACCTAAGTTCCAGCAGAGACCAAGCATGGAAAGCTTGATCTGAAAAGGCACAGGATCATGAGCTTGTGAAAACGGACTTTAACTGAAGCCATTTTACCACCTGAGCTACAGTATTTACACTGCAGCCAACGTTGCAAGATAAAGCCAGTGTGAGCTGTACTGTTGATAGGAGAACTGCACATGCAGTGAGAAAACACCCCTGGAATGGGTCACAGCTGAGGCTCTACAGGGCATTTGCTATAACCAGTGCTCAAGACCCAGTGAATTGGTTCAGTAACACCACATTTGGGAAGTGCAGGGGCTCATTTCACTGCAGCTGTAGCAGCCACCAGCCAGTCTCTGCTATTTCAGGAGGGTGAAGTCATCCTCTGGTGCACATGTGCTTACAGTACGTCACATGATCTCACTGCTAAACTCGTGCTGTTGCTTATATACATCATCCCACCCCAGACAGACTCAGCCCGGGGGAACCGTTACAGAGATCCATGGCTGAAGTCTGCCACATTGACCCAGCTGGGGCTGAACCTAGTAACTTTGCTTGCATGGTGGTGGGTGCACTGCAATTAGCTACTGACAAATGGCCACACTCCTACACTGAGGTGCTGCATCTTGCAACTGGCTTTGAGCTTCCTTGCTTTGCAAAGGTGTCAATTGTAAATGAGCTTCTCCTCTAGACAGAGAGTCCAGAAACCTTGCCAGCTTGTTTCTGTATGTCAGGTTATAGGGAATTCAGAGGCCATCACTGGCCTCTGTTGAGATACAGCAAGGGGGGCCACCTTGCTATTAGCATCAGACATGAACTCCAGTACTACAGACAAGTGCACTTCGCACCACATGGAGAAAGAAGAACCTCCCGTCACCTGTGTTGAGGCCAGGGCAGCTCCTAGCAGTGTGCAGGCTTGGTCCTGGATGTGTCACACAGGCATGTCAGGCACCCCCATCCCCCTGGTATATTTTCCTCAAGGAGCCAGGCTGTATCTGTTTTGATGGTGGGCTAAGCATACTTCTCTCTTCCCCTCCTGCTTGGGTAGCATATGAGCCCCTCTTGAAGTGGGTTTTGTTGTGAAAACACATTTAGAGGCATGGGGCAGTTCACATCTCTCAGGGTGGTTGTTTCTGGCCATCTGCTGGCTCAAGCCAGGTCTACACTACGGCTTTCTGCCAGGATGGCTGGATCGGGGGTGTGACCCCTGTATAGCACACCTGTGCCTGCACCAAGCCTGGAGAGCCAATACACAGCAGAACTGTACTTTTACTGGGACAGCTTGTTTCCCCTGCAGTGGTGGGGAGAGTCTGGAATAATCCATGGGGGCAAAGCCTTTCAAGGGCAGGCCAGACCTCAGGCAGACATGTCCATGTTGGTCAGTCTCAATTCACATTTTCCATCCACTCCACTGTGGCCAGGAGGGTCAGAAGTGGGACCCCAAGAGCTGAAACCTTAGGCCTGGGTCTATAGATTGCCTATGCACTGATCTGGCTCTGGGAAGTGAATCAGCCCTGCCTCCAGCATAGACCTGTCAGGCAGAATCCATCACCCACATCCCAGGCAGCTCAAAACCTAAAGGGAATGTAGACGCTTATCTGAAAGGGTCATCAGGAGACAGGCCACCCTATAGTAGGAGCAGATCACTGGCTGGACTCTAGGACACTCAGAGAATACAGGAGTTTGTTTAAGAGGCTTTTCTCTTAGGAACTCCTAGGCTTCTGCCTCTTCCTGCTTAAATACCTGCCCTGCTAAGCCCAGCTGGAAGCTGGCTGCCTCTAACTGGCAGGCTGAATGGGGCCTCTGGGGCCTGGCTCCCTTTGCAGAAAATTAACCCTTTTCCTGTCTGATTGATCATGGAACACATTCACCCCAGCACTGACACACTCCAGAAGCCTTCTCAGACCCCGTGCTGTCGTTCCATTTGCTTCCTGCCCAACAGCCTCACTGTGTGCAGGGCTGTGTGTCACTTTTGGAGGTGGAGAATTTCCCTCTCCCGTTTCAGTGGAGTGACTTCTCAGTTACCCTGGGTTGAGAAAGGAGAATCAGGGCCCCTGATTATGCAGTAGTTGCTGCTTTCCCCAGCAGCGGCTGTTCATGCTACAGAAGCTCAGACTGTGCTTTCTCCCTGGGTTTCTGTTTCCCCGCAGGCTGCGCGGTGGGGCTCTCCATGGTCATTAGAAGCAGAGGCCTGTGCACAGCTGTCAGCACCCAAGTTGCTCCCCCAGAGGACAGAGCAGCCTCCTGCCTCCTGTGCTGCCTGTCCAGCAGCCACCTTCCTCTCCCGCTCCAGCCCTCTCTGCCCCAGAGCTGCCTGAGAGCGCAGCCGGGTAAGCGCCGGCTGGCGGGGCAGCTCGTGTTCCTTCCCGCCCGGGGAACGTTCTGTGCCTGCTGAGAGCCCCTTCCCCAACTCGCCAGGGGTCCTGCAATCTGTCTCCTGCCACAGCCCTGCAAGCCAGGCTCTGTAAAGGGTCTGCCTGCAGCCCAAGCTGGTGCATTCGTGCTGCTGTAGGAGCCATCACTTCTGGGCTGGGTAACAGGCAGCCACTAACCCCCCCCCCCCGACCCCCCCGCAGTAACCAGGCCTTTAGTGTCCGGTTAGTACATCTGACTGAACACGCCAGGTTCCCTTTTCAACTGGACTTTCCGGTCAAAAACCGGACACCTGGCAACCCGAATTTCTGATTCTATGCTAGCGGCTGCGTATTGCTCCCACTGCCAAATGCACTGCGCGACTTGTATCCCCCTTTTCCAGAGGCGCTTGTAGCCCCACTGAAGCCAATGGCGCTGTGACGATTTTCACCAGCAGTGGATCTGGCCTACTTTGCAGTGTTTCTCAAGTAACGTAGTGCAGCCTGGCACTCAGGGCTGGCTGCCAGTGGGCCGCGGACGGCAGGATAGCAGCGGGGAGCTCAGCCCAGCCAGCTCAATGTGGGGCAGGAGACGCGCATTGTTTAAAAGGAGAGCAGAAAGATTGTACGTGGCACTTTGGTGGAAGCGGGAAGTAAGGCCTACATGGATTCAGCATAGGGTGACCAGATGTCCTGATTTTATAGGGACGGTCCCAATATTTGGGGCTTTTTCTTATATAGGCTCCTATTACCCCCCACTCCCATCCCGATTGTTCACACCTGCTGTCTGGTCACCCTAATTCAGCATCTTCTAGACTTTTAAGCCAGAAGAGACCATTAGATCATCTGGTCTGACCTGACTAATAGGCAAATCTCATGCAGAGCTGCATGGCTGGCCCACAGTGAGTGACTAACAGAGCTGGGAATTAGGGATGCCAGCTCAGGTCTCAGCAGAGCAGTAAGTGTTTGTTGTCCTAGGAGGTGGGTGCAACTGCACAGATGCGCAATGGCAAGATGTCTGCCATCTGGACTGCTGCAGAGCCAGCTGTGTGGGGCCTGCTGAAATGCTCATCTTGATTCACCAGCGTATTACTCCTGTTGGCATGACACACTGGTCAGGAGAGTAGGACCAGTTATATTCCACCTGCTTTCAGATGGATTCAGAATCCAGACTAAAAAGCTGGCTCCTCTGCCCGGTGATCACATCAAAAGACTTTATTGTGTGGAAGAGAAATTGTTCAGGAAAAGAGAGACAATCTCAGGGGAAAGTGACGCCACTCGGTTCTAAAGATCCTACTGCCCAGGAGAGTTGAGACAAGTCGGATTCGTTTCAAGTCACAGCAGGCACGTGCAGGGCTCAGTTTCTCAATTTTTATTATTATTTTGGCTTGTATAAAAGAGCCCTGTCACGGAGTCACCGGGCGACGCTCTCGAACTGCTCCCCACCAAGCCAGTCAGGACTTTGAGGAGCCTCCTCTCCCTTGCAGCGGACTTGTTCAGGGCAAGAAGCTCACACGTCTTCACCTCCTGGGTCTCTCCTTGGAGCATTCAGCATCCTCTGCCCCTCCGTGCACATCCCACAGCGAGCCGACCCCAGCGGGGTCCTGGGGAAGCCACAGGGTCCTGCACCCCCACTTTGCAGTCAGATGTCACTCTCAGCCAGCCAGTAAAACAGAGGGTTATTCGATGGCAGGATCATGGTCTAAAACAGAGTTTGTAGGTATCGTGAACCAGACCCCTCGGCCTGGTCCATTCTGGGGGACAGTGAGCCAGACCCCCTCATCTGCCCTCACACCTCGTCCCCAGCCAGCTCCAGACTAACAACACCCTCCAGCCCCTCCTCCTCTGCTCAGTTCCTTTCCCGGGCCAGGAGGTCACCTGATCTTTTTGTCTCCAACACCTTCAGCTGGCACCTTTGCAGAGGAGGGGCCCAGGCCATCAGTTGCTAGGAGACAGAGTGCCAGGCATTTAGGTGCACTGGCCCTTTGCTCTGCCAGATACTTAAGAACTGCCATGGGGACATTGAGGCACCAACACAGTATTCAGAGAAAACATTAAGAACATTCCTAGTTCATTACAAGCCCATGTTCTAGGAAGATAATTAACATGGGAATTTGTATTTCTTCCCCCCAGCAATTTTCTGGTGCAAATCATCTTAGATTGAGAGCAAAAGCCAGAGATGGGGGACAAATGGGGAACAGGGGAGAGAAAAAGAAAAAACAGACGAGAGGGAAATTGTTTGCAAAAATACTGAAGTTATCAACTACTCTTTGGTTTCTATCATTTATAGCCACAAAGATATTGTACATTGAAATGAAGCCAAACATTTTCATTTGCCTAGAAGAGAGGCTGGGATGTGGAAGGAAGAGAGGAGAAGGGTCTTTTCTTATCATCATTCAAATTCGTTCTTTGTCTTAGCCATTTCATTCATCTTGAATGGATTCACTGCTTTCTTCTAGAGGGAAGCAAGCTTGCCTGTGTCCATAGGCCGACTTCCGGGAGCTCTCCACGACAGCTCTCCTCCGGCCAAACCATCCCACGGGTCTCATCCCATGCCCTATGTACCAGGAAGGGACGATATCAGGGTCTAGAAGGAAAAGGCCAGGAAATATTTAGAACGTGAGGCTGAGGACTAATTCTCCTGAGCACGTGTCACAGCCACCTGTTTGGGATGGAGAAGGAGGGACTTCCAGAGCTAAAACCATGGACTGGTCCAGCTGGAATTAAAGCGCCCAAGCTATAGGCTGTGATTGCTCATGTTCCCTGTGGCTCAGGCCCCGACCTGTAACATACACTTGCCAGTGGGTGGCACCTGCCTTGTCATTGCCTGTGGTGAGCAGGTGGTGTGGCCTTCGCTTATTTTAAAATGAAAATGTCTTTTGCACAATAATGAAGGAAAGAAGGGGGTAGCCATACAGAGGAAGGATTGGGTGACTCAGGGCACTGGGAATGGGGTGCAACCCACTTCCCCTGTCTGGTTCCCATTGTGCCAGGTCTATGGAGAAGCACAGGACTCGATTCTCCAGGGACTGCCGTCCAGCCCCTTTCACAACCACAGCTAAAAACCAATAGCAGGCACCCTGAGCCACGCAGCGCAAACAGGGCCCTGCTGGGGTGACGGGAACCAAGGACCACATTCTTGGCTTGGAGCAGATCCTTTGAAATCAGTGGGGCTCCGCTGATTCACAGCTGCTGAGGATCTGGCCCATGTGCTTAGTTCTCTTGCTCTGCAGTGACTCACTTGGTGACATGGACCTGTGTGTCCTCGCGACAGTTAGAACTTGGGCTTTTGTGCTACTACAGACTATGAGCATGTGGGGCACTGTCATCCTGAGAATGCTGACAGCATGGGGTGTTTATAGGCTGCCCCACCACTAGAGCACCAGGCAATTGCATTGGCCCAAGCTAATTCAGGGGGGCTGGGGAGTCAGGAGAGCTGGGTTCCAATACTGCCTGTGACCTCGAGAAAATCACCACCCCTGTCTCTTGTGTGTTTATATTGCAAACTCTTAACTTGTTCTTAGAAGATAAAATAAAAAAAGAACAAGTTAAAAATCACTTAGAAAAGTTAGATGTGTGCAAGTCACCAGGGCTTGATGAAATGCATCCTAGAATATTCAAGGAGCTAATAGAGGAGGTATCTGAGCCTCTAGCTATTATCTTTGGAAAATCATGGGAAACAGGAGAGATTCCGGAAGACTGGAAAAGGGCAAACACAGTGCCCATCTATAAAAGGGAAATAAAAACAACCCAGGAAACTACAGACCAGTTAGTTTAACTTCTGTGCCAGGGAAGATAATGGAGCAAGGAATTAACGAAATCATCTGCAAACACTTGGAAGATGGTAAGGTGATAGGGAATAGCCAGAATGGATTTGTAAAGAACAAATCATGTCAAACCAATCTGATAGTTTTCTTTGATAGGATAACGAACGAGTCTTGTGGATAAGGGAGAAGCGGTGGCTGTGGTATACCGAGACTTTAGTAAGGCATTTGCTACAGTCTTGCATGATATTCTTATCGATAAACTAGGCAAATTCAATTTAGATGGGGCTGCTATAAGGTGGGTGCATAACAGGCTGGATAACCGTACTCAGAGAGTAGTTATTAATGGCTCCCAATCCTGCTGGAAAGGTATAACAAGTGGGGTTCCGCAGAGGTCTGTTTTGGGACCGGCTCTCTTTAATATCTTCATCAACAACTTAGATGTTGGCATGGAAAGTATGCTTATTAAGTTTGCAGATGATACCAAACTGGAAGGGATTGCAACTGCTTTGGAGGACAGGGTCATAATTCAAAATGATCTGGACAAATTGGAGAAATGGTCTGAGGTAAACCGGGTGAAGTTTAATAAAGACAAATGCAAAGTGCTCCATTTAGGAAGGAACAATCAGTTTCACACATACAGAATGGGAAGAGACTGTCTAGGAAGGAGTACAGCAGAAAGGGATCCAGAGGTTATAGTGGACCACAAGTTAAATACGAGTCAACAGTGTGATGCTGTTACAAAAAAAGCAAACATGATTCTAGGATGCATTAACAGGTGTGTTGTGAGCAAGATACAAGAAGTCATTCTTCCGCTCTACTCTGCACTGGTTAGGCCTCAACTAGAGTATTGTGTCCAGTTCTGGGCATTGCATTTCAAGAAAGATGTGGAGAAATTGGAGAGGGTCCAGAGAAGAGCAACAAGAATGATTAAAGGTCTTGAGAACATGACCTATGAAGGAAGGCTGAAAGAATTGGGTTTATTTAGTTTGGAAAAGAGAAGACTGAGAGGGGACATGACACCAGTTTTCAGGTATCTAAAAGGGTGTCATCAGGAGGAGGGAGAAATCTTGTTCATCTTAGCCTCTAATGATAGAACAAGAAGCAATGGGCTTAAACTGCAGCAAGGGAGATTTAGTTTGGACATTAGGAAAAAGTTCCTAACTGTCAGGGTGGTTAAACCCTGGAATAAATTGCCTAAGGAGGGAGGTTGTGGAGTCTCCATCTCTGGAGATATTTAAGAGTAGGTTAGATAAATGTCTGTCAGGGATGGTCTAGACAGTATTTGGTGCTGTCATGAGGGCAGGGGACTGGACTCGATGACCTCTCGAGGTCCATTCCAGGCCTAGAGTCTATGAATCTATGAATCTATAAGGAAGGGCTGTTACTGCCAGGGGTGTGCCTGGTGCTTAGCACAGAGCTGGCCTGATCGCGTCGGATGCCACTGGGTGCTGCCGTGACACATGTTGTAGGAAGAGATTTGCTGGACAGGCTGATTAAAAACTGCAAGTTTTGAAGTTCTGCTGTCTGGAAAGTTCCTCTAGCAGTTTCCTGGCTCATTGAACCTGCAACACAGCTGGGCCAGGAAACTCCGTCTGCAGGCCCTTTGTAGGCCTTGCTGGGGAGAACGGCCTTCAGGATGGGAGGGAGGAAGGGGGTTAAAAGATGTAAGGAATTGTTTTAGAGTGTCTAAAGTCCCTCGAAAGGACCGTTTTGAAGTCCAGCTCCTGGACTGAGCCAGAGCGGAGTGGCTGGGTGGGGGGGATGGATTGGGTTGCAGAAGATGAGAGGGGAGTCAGAGGGGGATTTTGGAGGGACAAGAACAAAGTCTAGATAATAAAAGGACAGAAAGCTCAGACATCTCATGCTGCAGCCTTCTAGCCTTGCAGTAACCCGTAATGTTGCACGTTTACCGGCAGAGGGCGCGACTACACAGGCCCGAGCACACGGTGGCAGCAATGACAGCCTTAACCCAGAGACCTTTTCAAAAATTTTGCTGCATTTGAACAACCCCACGTGTTTGGGGTCAGGTTGGGACAAGTCCTTACACAGGTGTGTGTGTGTGTGTGTGCAAGGGGACCCCGGTTCTGCCATGCCAGGCCCACGCCCAGCTGCGGTCAGTGTGCACGGGGAGGTATGGGGACCATCCCAATTGGGAGCCGAGAGGAGGCAGAGCGGCTTGAGCTGCTCTGTGTGCGGGCAGGCTTCAGACGCACACAGCGCTGCTCCTGCACCTCGGCACTACACGCTGGTCAATGCCTGGACGCTTTGGAGACTCTCCACCATGTGACTAAACCAGGCTCTGAACATAGGCTACCACGAGTGAGACAGGAGAAGCCTCTCTATTAAACACTGACCCTGCCATGCCACCCACTGATACTGTCCCCGACCTCCTAGGTTCTTCTGTGCTGGAGCCAATTATCTGGGAAAGGGCAGAGATAACGGGGGTGGGGGGCAGCATAGCCATTTGGGGTGGCTCTGCTCCAGTCTGCACCAGCTGAGGAGCTGGCCTGGCTGCTGCAGTTCCAGGGATTTACCCCTGATTTCCATGGATCGCTCGTGGAGTTGGCATTCAGCCTTGGGCAGGGCCAGACAGATGAGAGCAGGTACGTGAAGCAGGCAGCCAGCAGTTTCATTCCCTTCAGCTCACCCAAGGCTTGTGGCTGGTGCCAGAATTTAGCAAGGTGTGAGTCCAGCCTGCAGAAACAGAAGCCAGGAGAGTTAATGAGACAGTCATCTTGGGTTGGGGTAGGGTAAGCAAATGAATCCACTTTCTGGAGAGACACCCACTGAATAACAGGAATTACAGCTCTTTCCCGGAAAATGGAGGAAACATGGAAATACCAACGTTCTGAAATGGGTTTTTGTTCCAAAATGGACTGAAAAGCTGAAATTTCCCGCAAAATAAAAAATTCCAAGATTTTTCAAAATTTGGAACCATTTAAATGTTTTGTTTAGTTAATGTCCAAACAATACACACTATTAAATCATCAATCTTAAAGACATTAAAATTAATGGTTTAATATAAAAGTCAAAACTAAACGAATCAAAATGAGGAGATTCAAAACATTGTGTTTTGAACCTATCAAAATGAAACACTTCAACATTATTGAAATGAAACCAGAAAGTCAAAACAGTTCATTTTGGTTCTTTACGCATCCAAAATGTTGTCAGAATTGCCACATTCCCGCAAAACAGCTAGACTGTGACAAAACTGCATTTTCTAATGGAAAAAAGGTTCCCCTGAAAGTGTTTTGACCAGCATCAGTGGAAATGGATGCACGATCAGCATTGTCAACGACACCTTACTCATTCAAAAGTCATGAGTCAGGTCCCCCCAAATCATGAGATCATGATCATAATATATATCCATATGTTTCTTTTTATTTGCCAGTCTGGTTTCTGAGCTGTTACAGTGCACTTGGGTTATATTTTCAAGCTTTTCTCCTCAGCCAGTAGAGCGAAAAACCATTTTTGATGAAAGCCAAGAGTCTCGTGTGATCTCTGGATTCCGAAAACTGGATAAACAATTTCGAGAGTTGACATCACTCTAAGCAGTGAGTGAGTAGTTGCCTTTTTGGAGCTGCAACTAAACCTGAGACCTAAACTTACCTGTGAAACCACACACAGGTGCACACGTGACTCCGCCTCCTCTATGCGCATGTAACAGGGCAGCTTGCCTGCGTTCTAGAGTCTGGGGCTAAGCCAGGCTGGAGTAAAGAGGAGCCTCATCCGAGTGGATGCAGGTGATTTAATATAAGAGGCAGCAGGATGCGGCAGGTGTGTGGCTGGTTCAGAGGGAGGAAGGAGCAGGAGGGCAAGCAAAGTTGCCAGAGGGCTGAGACCTGGCGGCTTTGGGTACAAGACTCTCTGGAGTGCTTAAGGGGCCCATAAGGGGCTGCTAGAGGCAAGACACTGCAGAGGCATCTGTCATGGTATTGTCATGGTATGCACCCCCACTCTGAACCTTAACGTCCAAAAGATGAGGTACCAGCATGAATTCCTCTAAGCTTAATTACCAGCTTAGATCTTGTAGCGCTGCCACAAACCAGAACTTGCAGTTCCTGGTACACTCTGGTCCCCCAAAAACCTTCCCAGGGGACCCCAAGACCCAGACCCCCTGGATCTTAAAACAAGGAGGAACTGACTATCCCCCTCCCCTTCTTAGACTTTCCCTCCCTGGGTCGTCTGGAGAGGCTTCACCAACTCACTGGTGAAACAAGATCCAAATTCCTTGAATCTTAACACAAGGGAAAATAAACCCTTCCCCCCACCGTGTCCTCTCCCAGGCTATCCTGGAGAGAGAGACAGATTCAAGCTCTGTGAATCTAAAACAAAGGGAAATTCACCTTTCCCTCCCTTCCTTTCCCCCCACCACTCCCTGGTGAGTTTAGACTCAATTCCCTTGAGCCTTAACAAGGGGAAAAAATCAATCAGTTTTTTTTAAAAGAAAAGCTTTTAATAAAAGAAAGAAAAAGTAAAAAATGTCTCTGTAAAATCAAGATGGAAAATGTGACAGGGTCTTTCAGCTTATAGACACCAGGGAGAATCCTCCTCCCAGCACAAATACAAGTTGCAACAGAGATACAATCCTTCCAGCAAAATACACATTTGCAAATAAAGAAAACAAACAAAAAAAGACTAAACCACCTTTCTAACTGGTACTTACTAAATTGAACAGAAGATTGGAGAGTCTGTATACCTGTCTGGTCCCTCGTAGATCCCTGAGAGAACAGAGAACAACAAAAGCAGCACAAAACAAAGACTTCCCTCCACTGAGATTTGAAAGTATCTTGTCTCCTGATTGGTCCTTTGGTCAGGTGTTAGCCAGGTTTACGGGACTTGTTAACCCTTTACTATCTGTTTATGACAGCATCCCTGGCCACACGGTGGCGCTTGTGCAGCAGCAACACTATAGGGCAGATAAGGACAGTGAAAGGCTGCAAGCCGAACCACCAGAGTGACACATGCACCGATGCCTTGAGCTGGTAACTGCATCTGTGACATGGGTTCAAGGAGCTGGCTGGCGTAGAGGCAGGCAGTGGGGGGATGCAAAGGGGGCAGTGGGCAGGCCAGCATTGTCCCATCCATTTGCGTTGCTCATAGCAGAGATGGAACACAGCCAGGGCTAATACGTTTCTGCTGCCCACCCATCCATAAAGTCGCGGAGTAGCTGCTGGGTTTGGAAGTCCTGGCAGTGGGGCCTCTGGGGAAATCCATGGGATTTGCTCCCTCCACCAGGGGTGTTGTTGGGAGTAAATGCTCTGGACCCAGAATTTTGAGATTACTTTGCCCTGGAGATGACGGAGCCCTGCACCAAAAGCTACATACTTTGAAGGCACCAAGGACCATAAAAACTCTTTGAGCCCTCGTCATCTATGGCCTCAATCCTGCAACTTGAGTACAGCTAGAGGCATCTCAAGATCTTAAGGATCATAGCACAAGTCTCCCCCTCTGTCCATCTCCTAATGTGCTACCTGGAATAGCTTGAAGTCAGGGAACAACCGCAGTCAGTATACTGTCCTAAGCTGACTGTCAATTGCCAATGTGTGTAGACTCATAGACTTTAAGGCCAAAAGGAACCATCAGGATCATCTAATCGGACCTCCTGCACACTGCAGGCCCCACAACCTCACCTACCCAACTTCTGTAATATTTATGAAGCACCAACAAAGTGCTTTGCCTATAAATAAAATACTCCTGTCATCTTCCCCCCACCCCCTCTGCTGTTTATTTTTCTGCCTTCCTCTCTAGGAGCAAGGGGTGAACTCCTGCCCCTCGCTCTGGTCACGGTTATTGGAAGTGAGAACAAAATGTTTTCCCCATTCCATAAAAGTATTTCAATATTTACATTTTGTCCCCATCCTGATTTAGGATAAGAAGTCAAAATCTCAAGAATTTCCTGAACTGAAAATTAAAAAAAAAAAAAAAACCAATGTGGATCAATCAAAATGTTTCATTTTGATCATTTCAAAGTGTTTTATTTCAGTTTTGACCCTTATTTTTTTAACTATCTCCGGCTGAAATTTTGAAATGAAAAGTTGTTTAAGAATCAGAACTTTTCATTTCAAGAAATTCCAAAATGAAACATTCTGAACATTTTCAAAAAAAGGCAAATCAAGAAATTAATCAAAATTGACCCTTTTGCATGATAAATTTTGGTTTTTGAGAAATCAGATTGTTCTGATGATAAACACTGAGGAAAAACCATTCCTGACTAGCTCTGATTGCTCTTCCTTTTTGTATAGTCCTTGGTGAATGACAATAAGACATTGCAAGAAAAGAATTGCTTTGAAAAGCTTCCTGGTCTGTTACTTCTGTTCATTGTTATTTTCTATCCAAGTTACTGACCTGCTTAAAACACTGAAGTGGTTCAGAAATAGACAGATGTCTTCATCCTAGGAAATAAATGACCAAGTCATCTGGCTGCGGGAGGAGTCACCACAAGTGTAAGTGTTCATTGTAACCTACAGTCTCAGTGGCAAGTCCTACTACTTTGTTAATTCTTTCCCTAGCACATCAGAGAGGGGGTTTTGGAAGCCATTTCTTATTGATGTGAATAAAAAGGAAACTCGGGCTGGGGGTGGGCGGGGGAGGAGAGGCAGGCTGTCATTTAATGAAGCAATGGGTAGAAAAATATAGGGGAAGCTGTAGGAGATCCGAGACCTGAGCCAGTGAGCCCATGTGCATGACTAAGGCCAGCAGAACCCGAAGCTGGTTGGGCTAGTGCTGAGACCATAGGGCTGGGGCCCAGAACTGGTAGATTTCTGGTTCTGGTTCTATCACTGACCCTTGCCAGGCCCTCACTCTCTTAAGTCCTCATTTTCTTGTTTGTCAAACAGGCATAACAACACTTCCCGACAGCATGTTCTGAGGCCTTATGAATGTTTGTTAAGCACGCTGAGATCCTTGGAATATGGGAGGAGCTGTACACCTCATAGACTCATAGACTCTAGGACTGGAAGGGACCTCGAGAGGTCATCGAGTCCAGTCCCATGCCCTCATGGCAGGACAAAATACTGTCTAGACCATCCCCGATAGACATTTATCTAACCTACTCTTAAATATCTCCAGCGATGGAGATTCCACAACTTCCCCAGGCAATCTATTCCAGTGTTTGACTACCCTGACAGTTAGGAACTTTTTCCTAATGTCCAGCCTAAATCTCCCTTGCTGCAGTTTAAGCCCATGGCTTCTTGTTCTATCATTGGAGGCTAAGGTGAACAAGTTTTCTCCCTCCTCCTGATGACACCCTTTTAGATACCTGAAAACTGCTATCATGTCCCCTCTCAGTCTTCTCTTTTCCAAACTAAACAAACCCAATTCCTTCAGCCTTCCTTCATAGGTCATGTTCTCAAGACCTTTAATCATTCTTCTTGCTCTTCTCTGGACCCTCTCCAATTTCTCCACATCTTTCTTGAAATGCGGTGCCCAGAACTGGACACAATACTCCAGTTGAGGCCTAACCAGCGCAGAGTAAAGCGGAAGAATGACTTCTCGTGTCTTGTTTACAACACACCTGTTAATGCATCCCAGAATCATGTTTGCTTTTTTTTGCAACAGTAATCCCACTGTTCACTCATATTAAGCTTGTGGTCCACTATGACCCCTAGATCTCTTTCTGCCATACTCCTTCCTAGACAGTCTCTTCCCATTCTGTATGTGTGAAACTGATTGTTCCTTCCTAAGTGGAGCACTTTGCATTTATCTTTATTGAACTTCATCCTGTTTACCTCAGACCATTTCTCCAATTTGTCCAGATCATTTTGAATTTTGACCCTGTCCTCCAGAGCAGTTGCAATCCCTCCCAGTTTGGTATCGTCCGCAAACTTAATAAGCGTACTTTCTATGCCAACATCTAAATCGTTGATGAAGATATTGAACAGAACCGGTCCCAAAACAGACCCCTGGGAACCCCACTTGTTATACCTTTCCAGCAGGATTGGGAGCCATTAACAACTACTCTCTGAGTACGGTTATCCAGCCAGTTATGCACCCACCTTATAGTAGCCCCATCTAAATTGTACTTTCCTAGCTTATCTATAAGAATATCATGCAAAACTGTATCAAATGCCTTACTAAAGTCTAGGTATATCACATCCACCGCTTCTCCCTTATCCACAAGGCTCGTTATCCTATTAAAGAACGCTATCAGATTAGTTTGACATGATTTGTTCTTTACAAATCCATGCTGGCTATTCCCTATCACCTTACCACCTTCCAAGTGTTTGCAGATGATTTCTTTGATTACCTGCTCCATTATCTTCCCTGGCACAGAAGTTAAACTAACTGGTCTGTAGTTTCCTGGGTTGTTTTTATTTCCTTTTTATAGATGGGCACTATATTTGCCCCCTTCCAGTCTTCTGGAATCTCCCCCATCTCCCATGATTTCCCAAAGATAATAGCTAGAGGCTCAGATACCTCTTCCATTAACTCCTTGAGTATTCTAGGATGCATTCCATCAGGCCCTGGTGACTTGCAGGCATCTAACTTTTCCAAGTGATTTTTTACTTGCTCTTTCCTTATTTTCTCTTCTAAACCTACCCTCTTCCTGTAAGCATTCACTATACTAGACATTCCTTCAGACTTCTCAATGAAGACCGAAACAAAGAAGTCATTAAGCATCTCTGCCATTTCCAAGTCTCCCGTTACTGTTTCCCTCTCCTCATTGAGCAGTGGGCCTAGCCTGTCCTTAGTCTTCCTCTTGCTTCTAATGTATTGATAAAAAGTCTTCTTGTTTCCCTTTATTCCCATAGCTAGTTTGAGTTCATTTTGTGCCTTTGCTTTTCTAATCTTGCCTCTGCATTCCTGTGTTATTTGCCTATATTCATCCTTCGTGATCTGACCTAGTTTCCATTTTTTATATGATGCCTTTTTATTTTGTAGGTCACGCAAGATCTCAAGGGTAAGCCAAGGTGGTCTTTTGCCACATTTTCTATCTTTTCTAACCATCGGAATAACTTGCTTTTGGGCCCTTAATAGCGTCCCTTTGAAAAACTGCCAACTTTCCTCAGTTGTTTTTCCCCTCAGTCTTAATTCCCATGAGACCTTGCCTATCAGCTCTCTGAGCTTACCAAAATCCGCCTTCCTGAAATCCATTGTCTCTATTCTGCTGTACTCCCTTCTACCCTTCCTTAGAATTGCAAATTCTATGATTTCATGATCACTTTCACCCAAGCTTCCTTCTACTTTCAAATGCTCAACAAGTTCCTCCCTATTTGTTAAAATCAAGTCTAGAACAGCTTCCCCCCTAGTAGCTTTTTCAACTTTCTGAAATAAAAAGTTGTCTGCAATGCAGTCCAGGAACTTATTGGATAGTCTGTGCCCCGCGGTGTTATTTTCCCAACATATATCTGGATAGTTGAAGTCCCCCATTACCACCAAATCTTGGGCTTTGGATAATTCTGTTAGTTGTTTGAAAAAAGCCTCATCCACCTCTTCCGCCTGATTAGGTGGCCTGTAGTAGACTCCCAGCACGACATCACCTGTGTTTTTTACCCCTTTTAGCCTAACCCAGAGACTCTCCACCCTTCCGTCTCCTATGTCCATCTCCACCTCAGTCCAAGTGTGTACATTTTTAATATATAAAGCAACACCTCCTCCCTTTTCCCCCTGTCTATCCTTCCTGAGCAAACTATACCCATGCACACCAACATTCCAGTCGTGTGTATTATCCCACCAAGTTTCAGTAATGCCAATAATATCATAGTTGTATTTATTTATTAGCACTTCCAGTTCTTCCTGCTTATTACTCATACTTCTTGCATTTGTATATAGGCATCTAAGATACTGGTTTGATCTTGCCTCCCAGCTTTGCCCTGACCCTCCTTCCTCTCTGCCACTAGAGCCCGTGCTCCCTCCTGTTTCCAACCCATCTCCCAGGTCTTGTTCCCCACTTACCTGTGGGCTTTGCTCACCTGTCCCCGTCGAACCTAGTTTAAAACCCTCCTTACTAGGTTAGCCAGTCTGTGTGCAAATAAGGCCTTTCCCCTCTTCGAAAGGTGAACGCCATCTGTTCCTAGCAGTTCTTCCTCAAATAGCATCCCGTGGTTGAGAAAGCCAAAGCCCTCCTGGCGACACCATCTTCGCAGCCAGGCATTCACCTCCACGATGCATCTGTCTCTGCCCGGACCCCTACCTTCAACAGGAAGAATCGAAGAGAATACCACCTGCGCTCCAAACTCCTTAACCCGTACTCCCAGAGCCCTGTAGTCACTCTTGATCTGCTCAGTGTCACACCTCGCAGTATCATTTGTGCCCACATGGATGAGTAGCATGCGGTAGTAGTCAGAAGGCCGGATAATCCTCGACAATGCCTCTGTAACATCTCGGATATGGGCCCCTGGCAGGCAGCATACCTCCCGGGATGAACGGTCAGGGCGACAGATGGGTGCCTCCGTCCCCCTCAGCAGAGAGTCTCCAACCACCACTACCCTACGTTTCTTATCAGTGGTGGCAGCAGACCTCCCAGCCTTAGGGGTACGAGGCTTCACCTCCTTAACTGTTGGGGGTGATTTCTTCTCTCCTGTATCAAGAAGAGCATAATGGTTATCTTTTACCACAGCAGGAGGGTTCACAGCAGGGGTGGAGCACTGCCTGCTGCTAGAAGTAACCAGCTGGCTGTGTCCACCCTGAGCCTCCTCCTCCACTGGTGTGTCCGATACACCATTAGGCATCTCCTCCTCCACTGGAGTGTCAGTAGTCCTGTCAACTGGGACAGCACCATCAGCTGTCTCCACATGGAGACAGTCCAGGAATTGCTCATGGACATAGATGTTCCTCAGCCTGGCCACCTCCTCCTGTAGCTCTCCCACCTGCTGCCTGAGAGATTCCACCAGTAGGCACCTTTCACATTGGATGCCACCCCCAGCCTGGATATCAGTAAGTGGAAATTGCAAATTACAGTCTTTGCAAGCCCACACCAGAATCTGGGTAAAAGCATCCATGCTTTGGTGCTCTGTCTGGCTACAGGCGCAGGTGGAGGAGACAGAAGCAGTGCTGGCACAGGTGTTGCGGGTCCTCCTCACCATTGTAAGCCTCCCTCTGTCAAACTCTCGCAAATTCCCGTCTACAGCTCCCTGTCCGCTCCTCTCTGCTGTAAACAGAAAGGTTTTCGATGTGGCTCAGGTTATGGGTTCAGGGGACCAATGGGTCACAGATGAGACTGACAAGGGACCCCCCCCCTTCCTACTCCCCTTCCAAACTCCCTTGCAAAACTCCCTCTTAGCAGCTCCTGTTTGCTAAGCTCCCTGCAAACTACTGTTCTGAATTATGCTATGAAATCCATGTAATTGGATTATGCCATTAAGGTGTTCGGTGGGGAAGGCTACCTGTTGATAGCTGTGCGTGGGGAAGGAGCCACGCAGTTAAAAATAATAATAATAATAAAAAATAAAAGAATAAAATAAAAGTTCCCAGTGACACCGAAGGCAACTGTAAGACTGACTCCTTCTGCACCCCTAGGTCTGACACTGCAGACACTGGAGCTCTAGGGCCCAGCCCAAAGCCCACTGCGAGTCTTTCCATGGATGTTAGCAGGCAGGGCCGGTGCAAGGATGTTTCGTGCCCTAGGAGAAACTTCCACCTTGCGCCCTCCCTGCCCCGTACCCCCGTCCTGAGGTGTCCCCACCCGCAGCAGCTCCTCCCCTCTGCCCTGAGGCACCCCCCCGAGGCAGCTCCCCACCTCCGCCCTGAGGCACCCCCCTGCCCCAGCTCACCCCTGCTTCGCGTACGAATACCCTGAGCACGCCGTGGCTGCTTCACTTCTCCCACCTCCCAGGATTGCAGGGCCAATCAGCTTAGGTGCCACAAGCCTGGGAGACGGGAGAACTGAAGCAGCCACAGTGTGCTCAGGGAGGAGGCAGGGCAGGGGTGAGCTGGGGCGGGGAGTTCCCCTGCATGCCACCCACCCACACACTTGCTGCAGGCGGCCCTCCACGCACTCCCCTGCCCCAACTCCCTCTGCCTAAATGCCGGCAGCGACCAGGGCGGCCGAAGAACCGGCTGCCACGGTCGCTGCCGAAGAAAATGGAGCCCCTCAAATGTCAGTGTCCTAGGCGACCACCTAGGTTGCCTAAGTGGTTGCACCAGCCCTATCAGCAGGCCCTTAGTGGGCATCCTAAGACGGGTTTCAGGTGCCTTAGTGAAGGGCTGGAAGTCAGGTGCTTTAGGACTTATCTGCACCTGAAATGCTACAGCAGCGCACTTGTTGTACCGCTGTAGCGCTTTGGTGTAGATGCTCCCTATGCTGACAGGAAAGATTCTCCAATCAGTGTAGTTCATCCACCTCCCTGAGAGGTGGTAGCTAGGTGGATGGTTCCAGCAACCTAGCACTGGCTACAAGGGAACTTAGGTCAGCTTAACTACCCTCAGAAGGGTGTGCATTTTTCACACTCCGGAGCAACGTGAGCTGAGTTGAGTTAATTTCCTAGTTTCGAGTAGCCCTTAGTTGCCACATCCTTGTTTCTCTAAATCACGAACCATTGATTCCTATGAAGTGCAGGAGCACCCCTTTGGGAGAGCAGGATGAGTCCCGTGACAGAGCCGCATACGCCCTGACTCTCATACCTGTAACTGGCCGAGCCATCAGTGGATGGTGGCCCTAGGCAGGATTTGTGTTTACTCCGATGTCTCCCACCACCGAGCTGGTGTGTGGTTTCAATTTGCCAGCGTGATTTACTCTGACAAAGTCACATAGCCCTTCCCCTTGCCAGGAATCACCCTGGGACTCCAGGTAGAAACAAAGTGACTCTGGAAATCTTTTACCAGAAAGACCAGCTGATTGCAGTTATAGCGCTGCCAGCAGGCTGCTGAGTTTGAATCTTAGAGCAGTAAATATCCAATGGAAGGAAATGTGCTAATCTTTATAGAACCTTCTGTCCATCCACATCTGCTCTTTTCCCCTGGGCTGTATCACCACTGATCACCTCCTTTTTAGTCCTCACGGTTTCTCTCCTGCATGCGGCGATAATTGTACAGGAAGTTATGCACCCGCCGCTGTGTGCACTCCATTTTAAAATGTGAAATTCTGGGCTACAGATAACAGATTCATTCTGGCACCTTGAGAGAGACGGACTCTGAGCACTGAGGCTTCTTCACACCCCTTATGGCACAATTTACACCGTGCTTCTTACATTCTCATTTAAAGTGATGGCAACCATGCAACCGAACATACCGGGCATGGGAGTCAAAACTCCTCAACAATGCTTCCCCGTGCAACTGGCACACTCTCACTGCATCGCCCTCAGCATTCCAGTGGAGTCTGGACATTTAAAAGACGGCCCCTGGAGCCGATGCACTAGGAATGAGAGTGGGATCTGGCTGCAGGTTCTGCTGCATTTGTCCATTGCCCCATTCAGTACAAAGACAGACTTTTGGGCAGTCCAGGCCCCACTGCTGCAGGACATGGCCTGGGGACACCAGTCAACGTGCAGATGTTTAGCTGGTAACTCTGAGTATCAGTGGAAGAACAGCATTGCCACCCAGCCCATTTCTAGTTCCTACGGCTCCTGGGATGCTCAAGGGTCACATAGTTGACCTCTCAATGACAGTGATGCCACCTGTGGCTGTTACAGCTTGAGCAGAGTGCTCAGTTCAATCAAAAGGCCATTTCCCCCTGCAAAGTGCGAAACCTGAAAATCCAAGCCAGGCTCTGAAAATCAAAGGGCTTTTTACATTAGCAATAAAGATTCTGCCATCAGGACGTCTAGAATTTGGCAATTTGCCACTGATGCAACAGACAGAAAAGACTCCACTTTGCTTTTCCAGAGCTGGCTCAATCTGCAGTGGGAACTTCATGCAAAAACCAGGTCAGGGAAGGAAGCAGGTGTGGCCTAAGACACACAGGGCACAGTTTTTAAAACTGAGTGCACCAGTGGCGGGGGTATAACTTCATGTACAATCGCCGCCCTTGCGGGTGATACTATGATCCATTTTACTCTTTTCCAGTTGGGTTTTACAAGAGGTTTCATGAGTCTTAAACAATGAGGTTACTATTTGAGTATCAATGCACAGGCTAGATGCCTAACATAGCCAGTGTTGTTTTCTTCCACCACCTGGAATCCAGGAGCTAACCGAGCATGCCCAACCTACAAGGGATGAGAGGGATTGTTTAAGAAGTTCTTAGCATCGGCTGCAGACTCAAATAAAGTCAGTTTTACTTTGCAGGCCATTGGAAAATCCTAAAGCTCTGAACTGAATTGACAGAAAATACCTGTTTTGCCATGCAAACAACATTGTAGTAGTGGTTATAGTTCAGTCATGGGAAAACAGAATTAGAAGCCATTTGGATAAAAGCTCCAAGGCTCAGACTGTGTATGGAAACTTACCTTTCGTTGCACACTTCATGTACTTTCAGCAAAGAGCACTTTGTGGGAAGTACTGTTTGCTGAACGTGTAACACTGCTCACATGGATGGATAGCACACAGACATTCATGTGCAGAAAAACCTACACCAAAAACTTCAAACATGCGAACAAGCACATGGCCACAGCACACAAGGGTCACTGCATGAAAACACCTAGCTGCGTCCCCAAGATAATACATCACACAAGTGAACAAAGAATGCAGGGAAAAACCGGTGGATTCAAATAAGGTGCAGTTCAAACCCCTTCCAGTTTACCTCTGGCTTACCTTGCTCTCTCTCTGCTTTCAGCAGGATGCCTTCGCCTCAGCTGCGAGTGTGTGGCTGGCACACAGACGTGCTAACGTACTTACTGTGTGTCAAGCAGGAGTTCTGGAGTGCGATGCTGCTTCCGTCCTCCAATGATTGGACTCTGTGAGCCAAAGAGCCCCTGTTTTATCCTTGCCTTAATGCTGATGTCACAGACAAAGCCAGCCCTCAACAAAGCCAGGGCATTTTCACGTTATGTTAATTTTTATCAAATCAAGAAAGGGATTTTCATGACTCATGAGGGCGCTTAATTTATCTTGGGATTCTAATATTTTCTTCATTTGGACAAATCAGATAGCTTGGAAATATGCTAATCTTTCCCCCATGTCAGCCATTATTTCCTGCGTAAGGAGCTGGACCTCATCAGGGAATGTATGTTGTGCAGACGCATTCAGAAGGCACACACTGGTAAGTATCTGCATGTGGTTGTTGAATTAAGCTGCAGTGGTGTAAATCCCACTTGGTGCTTCTATGTTAGAAGTTTGTAGCAGTGTCAATTTCTTTACTGCCGACAAGCCTGTACAGTTCATACATCCCAAATGTAGGCCCAGGCCTGTCCACTCCATTGGGGGTTAGCCCAGTGCCCTGAGGGTCTCTCAAAGTGTCCAGTTCAGTTACTGACCAGCCTCAAATTTTGTCACCGCCTACCCATCTGGAGCTCCTCAGTTTGGGGCACTGTCGCTGGCGTAGCAGACTTCCCTCTGTCTCTGTGTCCAGTTCAGTCAGTCCATCTCTCTCAGGGTTCATCTCCCAAAGGGGCGGGGGTGTTGAGGAATCCAAGTCCCTGCTGCTGGAGAAACTCTCACAAAGCTGTTGCCGCTCCTGGCAAAGCTCTCAGCACCAGCCTTGTTGCCTGGTGGCACATGCAGTTCATTCCCCCTTCCCCTCGGCTATCGGTGTCCTTTTAAATTCTTCCTCCGCTGGGAGGAGGCTATGCACCTGTTGAGGGGCAGGGCACCCCTAGTCCAATACTGGATCAGTGAAGGGCCCGTAGACCCCATCACAGTGAACAGAGTATTCCCCCTTCCTCCTCCGCAAATCAGCATGGGTTGACAAAAGCCAAAAGAGTAACATGGAATAAGAACAGCTTGTACAGGGGAGGAAGCTCATTTAGTCCTGATACAGCCTGCTGGGACCTTTAAGTATCTGTTCTGACAGCATTTCACAGCCTAATCTTTAGGAGAATGATGCATGTATAAGGAATGGCAGAGCAGTGATGCTTAGTGCTACAGAGTAATCACCTTTGTGAGGCCAATAAAAGATAAAGTAGCTACAAAGCTAGAAGCAGCTGATTTGAACTAACCCCAAACCTGGGAGGGGAGTTAACATGGAAATAGGGAGACCAGATGTCGTGATTTTATAGAGACAGTCCTGATATCTGGGGCTTTGTCTTATATAGGTGTCTATTACCCCCTACCCCCGTCCCAATTTTTCACACTTGCTGTCAGGTCACCCTGCATGGAGATGAGAAATCTAAGAAAAGCTAACACAAAGGGATCAATACATTTGTGAAACCAACGGAAGCTGAAGCTGCATTGTCTGGCACTGGGGGCAAGTGTGACGAAATCATCTTGATGAGCTGCCCACTTGTGAGTAACTGATCACTGCTTACTGAGTGTTTTGCTCTTATCAGGATCTGTTAGACCTAGTGGCTGAGTAAGTGAATCTCTCTATCCAACAAGGGGAAAAAATGCTGGAGAAGGAGGCCTGTTAGTGTATGAAGCGGAGGGACAAAATGACATGGCTGGGATATTGACCGCCTTTGGAAATCTGCCTTCAGCAAGAGAGACAATGAGAAGATGTTTGGGCAATTAATAATAAATGGAGACATGTTATAAACATAATCAGCAAGTCCTACTTAGCATTAAACTGCGTCCAAGTAGTTAAAATTGCTCCTGCCAACGAGGTCAGTCCTGCCGTCCCAATAATGATTTTTCTGTTTGGTTTGCTGGGTTTTTTGTGTGTGTGCAAAACCGCCAGTGAACCAAAAAGTCAGTTATTTGCCCAATACTAAGTGCAACTGAATAGGCTCCAGTGGTGAGAGTATCAATTTCCAAGGAGCAATTCCTTTTCTTTCCTAACAACCATGGATATTCTGGTCCGGTAACAGTCAATATGGACATGACTGACATCCATGCCTAAGAGCTATTAAAGTTGCTAGGCATCTGGATCCTGAATCCCCACTGCAGCTTGAGATCCCTTCCGCTCTTGCTGCCTGCCCCAGAGCATTTCCCCTCTCAGGACAATTTGGCTTTCACTCTTCAGTTGAGTTTCCCGCCAATTCTCCAGGCTTCTCTCCTTACACTGGTTTTACTTTATTTTTTCTCTTTTATTCTTTCATTTCTTTCCCCCATTTTGGTTCAACCTACCCTGTACTTGACTCTCCACACCCTATAACCGCTTCCCACTAGAGCCTCCCTTCTCTCATGACTTGTAGGTCACACTCTCCAGTTTCTGGGTCTCCCTCTCCCAGGCTCCCTGCTCCTGGGGAGCCTCCAGCTTCTCCCCCAAACCGCAAATCCTAATTACTTCTGTGTCCCTGCCACCCCCACGTCTGCCTGTCCCCAGCCCGGCTGTTAATTCTACTCCTCCACCCTCACATCACTTCTGCCCCCAGCCCCGCCCTCAGTTCTGCCCCTGCAGCCCCACATCTGCCCTCAGGGCCCCTCTGCTCCTCCTGCAGCCTCAGGGGTTCTGCCCCCTCCCCCTCCCATCCCTGGGGTGCAGGGGGGGGAGGAGCTTTCAGGGGCCATAGAGATGAGCTATCGGGGTTGAGTAGACAGGAGACCTCCAGGGGCAGGTCCTAGAGACCACACTGTGTGAGGCTAGAAGGGCCGATGTCAGGCTCCTCTCCCCCCCCGCACCCCGATGGTCTCAGGGACACAGGCGGAGCCGGGATCCTACCCCCAGCACCCGGAGCCAGGGTCGGATTCTCTCCCCAGGGATGGAGCCCGGCGGGAAAGTGAAGATCGGGGCCTCGTCACCAGCATCGATAAATGTCCCCTGCCCCCGGTCACAGTCCAGACAGACCCAGATCCTGCTGGGGGCCGGCTCAGGGGCAGGGGGGTCACAGGGGAGGGGAGAGCCCAGAACTGATCCAATACATCCCCCACAGCCCAGATCCCATCCTCAGGGCTGATCTGTCCCTTCCTCCTCACAGACTCTCCGGCCACCCCCACAGCCCAGCCTCCCTCCCCTCCACCTCCCAGCAGTGACTCCTCGAGGTGAAACCCTCACAGCCCAGCACAAGGAGCTCAGTGTCAGGCAGATCCTACCATGTGTCTCCCCATCTCGCAATTTTGCAATCCTCAGACAGGACGAGGTGGGTCTTAGTGTCCACCCGCCTGCTTTTCCTATCCCTGTTCTGACCCTTCCTGCAGGCTCCTGGGAAGTCTTCCTGGGAAGGGGATCTAGTCGTTAAAAGAGAAAAAGCCTCCAGCCTGCCAGACCTCTTAGCACAACACTGAAACTGTTAAAGAGCCATTCAAGGGGTAATGAAGACATTTTACAGGCATTTGCCAACCTCCAGGTATCTACTGTCAGTTTCTCAATGTACTGACAAAAACAGTCGTGCATGACTGTAATACTTCTGGCTAAGAGGTGAAAACATTCTTTATAGATTCATAGAGTCATAGACTCTAGGACTGGAAGGGACCTCCAGAGGTCATCGAGTCCAGTCCCATGCCCTCATGGCAGCACCAAATACTGTCTAGACCATCCCTGACAGACATTTATCTAACCTACTCTTAAATATCTCCAGAGATGGAGATTCCACAACCTCCCTCCTTAGGCAATTTATTCCAGTGTTTACCCAACCTGACAGTTAGGAACTTTTTCCTAATGTCCAACCTAAATCTCCCTTGCTGCAATATAAGCCCATTGCTTCTTGTTCTATCATTGGAGGCTAAGGTGAACAAGTTTTCTCCCTCCTCCTGATGACACCCTTTTAGATACCTGAAAACTGCTATCATGTCCCCTCGCAGTCTTCTCTTTTCCAAACTAAATAAACCCAATTCTTTCAGCCTTCCTTCATAGGTCATGTTCTCAAGACCTTTAATCATTCTTGTTGCTCTTCTCTAGACCCTCTCCAATTTCTCCACATCTATCTTGAAATGCGGTGCCCAGAACTGGACACAATACTCCAGTTGAGGCCTAACCAGCACAGAGTTGAGTGGAAGAATGACTTCTCGTGTCTTGCTCACAACACACCTCTTAATGCATCCTAGAATCATGGTTGCTTTTTTTGCCACAGCATCACACTGTTGAGTCATATTTAGCTTGTGGTCCACTATAACCCCTAGATCCCTTTCTGCCGTACTCCTTCCTAGACAGTCTCTTCCCATTCTGTATATGTGAAACTGATTATTCCTTCCTAAGTGGAGCACTTTGCATTTGTCTTTATTTAACTTCATCCAGTTTACGTCAGACCATTTATCCAATTTGTCCCGATCATTTTGAATTATGACCCTGCCCTCTAAAGCAGTTACAATCCCTCCCAGTTTGGTATCATCTGCAAACTTAATAAGCATACTTTCTATGCCAAGATCTAAGTTGTTGATGAAGATATTGAAGAGAGCCGGTCCCAAAACAGACCCCTGCGGAACCCCACTTGTTATACCTTTCCAGCAGGATTGGGAACCATTAATAACTACTCTCTGAGTATGGTTATCTAGCCAGTTATGCACCCACCTTATAGTAGCCCCATCTAAATTGTATTTGCCTAGTTTATCGATAAGAATATCATGCAAGACCGTAGCAAATGCCTTACTAAAGTCTAGATATACCACATCCACCACTTCTCCCTTAGCCGCAAGACTCGTTATCCTGTCAAAGAAAACTATCAGATTAGTTTGACATGATTTGTTCTTTATAAATCCATTCTGGCTATTCCCTATCACCTTACCATCTTCCAAGTGTTTGCAGAGGATTTCCTTAATTACTTGCTCCATTATCTTCGCTGGCACAGAAGTTAAACTAACTGGTCTGTAGTTTCCTGGGTTGTTTTTATTTCCCTTTTTATAGATGGGCACTGTATTTGCCCTTTTCCAGGGCTTGACTACACTGGAGAGTTGCAGCGCTGGTGATGGGTTTACAGCGCTGCAACTTACTCACCGTCCACACTTGCAAGGCACATACAGCGCTGGAGCTCCCTGGCTGCAGCGCTGGCTGTACTCCTGCTCTGCCTCGGATATAACTATTGCAGCACTGGTGATGCAGCGCTGCTCCGCCAGTGTGGCCACCCAAAGCGCTGTAATTGGCCTCCAGAGGTATTCGGAGGTATCCCAGAATTCTTGTTCAGCCACTCTGCTCATCAGTTCGCACTCTACTGCCCTGGCCTCAGGTGACCTGCCCTTTAAATGCCCTGGGAATTTTAAAAATCCCCTTCCTGTTTGCTCAGCCAGGTGTGGAGTGCAATCAGTGAATCTTTGCAGGTGACCATGGCTCCACGCGCCAAACGAGCCCCAGCATGGAGCAATGACGAGTTGCTGGACCTCATCAGTGTTTGGGGTGAGTAAGCTGTGCAGTCACAGCTGTGCTCCAGCCGTAGGAATTACGATAACTATGGGCAGATATCAAGGGCCATGCTGGAAAGGGGCCATGACCAGGACACGGTGCAGTGCAGGGTTAAAGTGAAGGAGTTGCGGAGTGCCTATTGCAAAGCCCACGAGGGAAACCCCCACTCCGGCGTTGCCCTCACTACCAGCCGTTTTTACAAGGAGCTGGACACGATACTTGGGGGTGACCCCACTGCCAATCCGACAACTACAATGGGCACTTCAGAGCAGGGAAGGGAGGGTGGGGGAGAGGAGGAGGGGAAGGGGGGAGGAAACCAAGAGTGAGGGTACTAGGGTGGAGGGAGACACCCCGGAGTCCCAGGAGGCATGCAGCCAGGAGCTCTTCTCAAGCCAGGAGGAAGGTAGCCAGTCGCAGCAGCCGGTACTTGGTGAAGGAGAAGCAGAGAAGCGGGTTACCGGTAAGCGGCTTTTATTTTCAGGCTGGAAACTTTTCAGGAGAGGAGAGGGGGTTAGAGATGCATGCATGCATGCCTAGATGTGGAATAGCCCATGTGGTCTATGATGTTGTGATAATCGGCCTCGGTAATCTCTTCAAAAGTTTCAGCCAGAGCGTGGGCAATGCGCTTGCGCAAGTTTATAGGGAGCTCCACTGTGGTCCTTGTCCCAGTCAGGCTAACGCTTCCATGCCACTGTGTCGCGAGGGGTGGGGGACCACTGCTGCACACAGACAAGCTGCATAGGGGCCAGGGCGGAATCCGCATTGCTGTAGAAGACCCTCTCGCTCTTCCCAGGTGACCCCACAGCAGTGAGATATCTTCCAGGATTAACTCCAGTGGAAAATGTTGGGAGAGTGTTCAGTGTAGGTGCCCCTGCAGCTGTTTGCTTTCCCCAAAGCACAGAAACCCCTGCACATCCCTGAAGCAATCAGTCCCCCTTACTCACCATTTTGTGGCTTCTGTGGGTTATGTGCACTCTGTTTGTTATGGGAAAAGTATGCTAAAGTGAAGACTATAAACTCCTTCACTGTGTGAGAATAACTGTCTGGAGGAGATTATAAACAATGCTGCCTCTGTTAACTGTTGCCATTTTTGCCTTTCGAAAAGTGTCCTTCACTACTCGACTGCCCGCATCATCGACTGCTCAGAGGCTACAAAACCTCAGGAAGAAGCCGCGAAAAAGCAAAGAAGACATGCGGAAAGCAGTTATGGATCACTCTGCCAGAGAGAGTAAAAAACTGCAGGACTGGAGGGAAAGGGAAAGCAGGATCTGCCAGAGAAACGCAGTGGCTAAGAAGAAAAGCACAAAACAGCTGATAAGAATCCTGTCGCGCCAAGTGGACTCTATCCAGTCACTCGTAGCCATGCAGGAAGAGCACTACCGTGCCGCCCCCACCCCCCAGTCCCAAAGCTCTTTCCCTTGTGCCCCAATGTCAGCTCCAACCCCCCTTCCCCAGCATCGAGGTTCTTACCACCACCAGCTGCCCCAACACCTGTACATTCACCAACCAGCCCTGAGAACTACGACCCTTACTCTCTGCACTCAACCCCCAGCACCATGCAGTATTTTCATCCTGAAGTGCAGCAGTCATTGCACAGCACTCCAGACAGGACCTATTCAAACCTGTGACTGTACAGTTCACCACCCCACCCGCCTGCCCTTTTAGGTTCCCAAAATGTTGTGTGTGTGTCAAGAAAGTTATTTTCTTTTCAATAAATGAATTCTTGGCTTTGAAAACAGTCTTTCTTATTGCAGAAAGTGAAAGATACCATAGCCCAGGAAAGAAACAGGCACTGCAAATCATTTCAGGAAAAAGAGATTCCTACTGACATTCTAACCACTGCACTTCACTCCCGTGCAAGGCACCAAACATTACTGTTGGTTTTCAACCTCAAATTCCTCTCTCAAGGCATCTCTAATCCTTGGAGCCCTGTGCTGGGCCTCTCTACTAGCCCTGCTGTCTGGCTGTGCAAATTCAGCCTCCAGGAGTTGAACCTCAGAGGTCCATTCCTGACTGAATGTTTCACCCTTCCCTTCTCAAATATTATGGAGGGTACAGCACACGGATATAACCTCAGGGATGCTGCTTTCCCCTAAGTCTAGCTTCCCATACAGAGATTGCCAGCGCCCCTTTAAACAGCCAAAAGCACACTCCACAGTCATTCTGCACCGGCTCAGCCTGTAGTTGAACCGGTCCTTGTTCCTGTCAAGCTTCCCTGTATACGGTTTCATGAGCCAAGGCATTAATGGGTAAGCGGGGTCTCCAAGGATCACAATGGGCATTTTAATGTCCCCTACTGTGATCTTCCGGTCTTGGAAAAAAGTCCCAGCCTGCATCTTCCTAAACAGGTCACTGTTCCAAAAGATGCGTGCATCATGCACCTTTCCAGGCCAGACTGTGTTAATGTAAATGAAATGCCCACGGTGATCCACAAGCGCTTGGAGAACCATGGAGAAACACCCCTTCCGATTAACATACTCGGACACTAGGTGGGGTGGTGCCAGAATAGGAATATGCGTCCCCTCTATCGCTCCTCCACAGTTAGGGAAACCCATTTGTGCAAAGCCATCCACAGTGTCCTGCACGTTCCCCAAAGTCACGGTTCTTCTTAGCAGGATGCAATTAATGGCCCTGCAAAATTGCATCAACACAATTCCAACATCAACTTTCCCACTCCAAACTGGTTTCTGACCGATCAGTAGCTGTCTGGAGTTGCCAGCTTCCAGATTGCAATAGCCACCCTCTTCTCCACCGGCAGGGCAGCTCTCAATCTCGTGTCCTTGCACCATAGGGTGGGAGCGAGCTCAGCACAGTCCCATGAAAGTGGCTTTTCTCATCCAAATGTTCTGCAGCCACTGCTCGTCATCCCAGACTTCCATGACGATGTGATCCTACCATTCAGTGCTTGTTTCCCGAGCCCAAAGGTGGCGTTCCACGGTGCTGAGCATTTCCGTGAATGCCACAAGCAATTTAGTGTCATACGCATCAAGCTACTCGATATCATCGCCGGACTCCTCATTGTCACTTTGGAGCTGAAGGAATAGCTCAACTGCCAAATGTGATGTGCTGGCAAGACTCATCAGCATACCCCTCAGCAGCTCAGGCTCCATTTCCCGCAGACATCGCGCTGCACAGAAACCGTTGGGAGAGTCACAATGGCACCAAACGTGGATGGAAAACCAGTGACCGCTGGGATGTGAAGCGATGCATTACGGGGTGTTGGGACAGGAAGCAGAATGACCAGCACCCTTCCGTCCCCGTCCCACAACCCACGGCGCCAAAATGGGACGAGGTGCTCTGTGGGATAGCTGCCCACAATGCACCACTCCCAACAGCGCTCCAAATGCTGCAAATGTGGCCACACTGCAGCGCTGGTAGCTGTCAGTGTGGTCACACTCCAGCGCTTTCCCTACACAGCTGTACGAAGACAGCTGTAACTCCCAGCGCTGCACACCTGCAAGTGTAGCCAAGTCTTCTGAAATCTCTCCCATCTCCCATGATTTTCAAAGGTAACAGCTAGAGGCTCGCATACCTCCTCTATTAGCTCCTTGAGTATTCTAGGATGCATTTCATCAGGCCCTGGTGACTTGCAGGCATCTAACTTTTCTAAGTGATTTTTAACTTGTTCTTTTTTTAGTTTATCTTGGGCTTTGGATGATTTTGTTAGTTGTTTAAAAAAAGCCTCATCCACCTCTTCCACCTGGTTAGGTGGCCTATAGTAGACTCCTAGCACAACATCACCCTTGTTTTTTACCCCTTACTTAGAACACATCAGTCTATAGGACCTTAGTTTAAAACAGGGGTCGGCAACCTTTCAGACGTGCTGTGATGAGTCTTCATTCATTCATTCATTCACTCTAATTTAAGGTTTCGCATGACGGTAATACATTTTAATATTCTTAAAAGGTCTCTTTCTAGAAGTCTATAATATATAACTAAATTATTGTTGTCTGTAAAGTAAATAAGGTTTTTAAAATGTTTAAGAAGCTTCATTTAAAATTAAATAAAGTGCAGAGCCCCCCGGACCAGTGGCCAGGACCCAGGCAGTGTGAGTGCCACAGAAAATCAGCTCGCCTGCCGCCTTTGGCACCCATGCCATAGGTTGCCTACCCCGGTTTAAAATTTGCTTTAAAAAAATGTTATTAATGAGTTGGTGACGATTATAAAATCACATCTCTAAAAAATCCTGACAGTTAGGAACTTTTTCCTAATGTCCAGCCTAAATCTCCCTTGCTGCAGTTTAAGCCCATTGCTTCTTGTTCTATCATTGGAGGCTAAGGTGAACAAGTTTTCTCCCTCCTCCTGATGACACCCTTTTAGATACCTGAAAACTGCTATCATGTCCCCTCTCAGTCTTCTCTTTTCCAAACTAAACAAACCCAATTCCTTCAGCCTTCCTTCATAGGTCATGTTCTCAAGACCTTTAATCATTCTTGTTGCTCTTCTCTAGACCCTCTCCAATTTCTCCACATCTTTCTTGAAATGCGGTGCCCAGAACTGGACACAATACTCCAGTTGAGGCCTAACCAGCGCAGAGTAAAGCGGAAGAATGACTTCTCGTGTCTTGTTTACAATTTTTAATTACTATAGTAAAAGAACATACTTCCAAAATCCTCCTGTCCTTTCTGTCAATCCATTTCTCCCTTCACCGCCCTGTCCCAAAGAGAGCCCTTAGACAGCTGGACAAAGAGTTTCCCTTTCTTTCCTTCTGACTATCTAATAAATAGTTTTAAGCACAATCAGTACCTTAGGAAGAGATGAAGTCATTTGTTAAGCCTAAAATCTTTGGAAACATATTTTTTCAAGTTGGTAGAATTTCTTAAACGTGTATTGTTATGGAGATCACACCCAGTAACTAAGTGTTCCCTTTTTCTAAAAGCAATGAACGTTGTTATGAACACACTAAACCTCTGTGACTGATTATTTTAAAATAATGTCTGTTTCAGTGAGTTAAATATGTAGTAATCTGGAATGATTACTTTATGAAGGCTTAAGAGTACATTTAAAATATAAAATCAGCTTAGAACTGCTGATGAAGAAAATGTAAACCAGAGAAGAGCTGCACCATGTATTCCATAACATTGAATGTTGTATTCAGCAAGAGAGCTGGCTCACTCTTACTACAAAGTTTTTGCAAATAAATGTCTGACAAACTTCAGGGCATATCAAAAAACTTGTAACGGACCTTTTTTATTCTCAAGTGTAGTGCTTTTAATTAGGTACCTTCTGCATGTCCATTCTGCGTGAGGGAGAGTGTACAGGGGTTTCTGTGGGGAACTGTGACTCTCTGCCAGCGTGAGGTGGGCCGGGCGTCTGCTTATTCTTTCTGCCTTGTCCCTCCACCCCCCAGCCTCCCGCCAGGCTGCAACCTCGGGCTGCCGTGGGACATAGGGGCACCAGTTTAATAATATTGCATAGGGCCCCATAAATCCTAAGGACAACCCTGGGGGCGCCAAAAACAGTGCCCCGGCTCATCAGGGAGGAGCCGCCTTCCAGAGGCACCGGAGAGCCAGAGTGTCAGCTTGCGGGGCGGTGAGCTCCAGCCATGGAGGACCCAGTGTGAAGCAGAGGTGAAGGAGTCCTGCAAAGGTGGCGGCATCATTAGCGGGAAACAGCCACGCCCCCTGCCCCTCCTGCCCCGGCTGCATCCTGGCACATCCCCGGGGGCTCCTGCAGGCTGTAGCAGATGCATGTGGGCACCGGCCCCCATGCACCCCCCAGCTCCCCACTTCCTGCACTCGGGCTCTGCGGCTCCCAGGCATGTGAGCCACCACCGGGGCGCGGTGCCTTGAGCCTGCTCCAGGAGGGGCAGCGTTGGCGGCGGCTCACACTCCCAGGCACAGAAAAGCCCGAGTGTGGTGAAGCGGGAGTGGGGGGGTGCACGGGGGTCTCTGCCCGCATGCATCTGCTGCAGGAGCCCCCAGGAGGGAGGACGCCGGGCCGCAGCCTGGGCAGGAGGGGCGGGGGTGCGGCTGCTCCCCACTAGTGGTGCTGCTGCCGCCTTTGCAGGGCTGCTGCCCCCTGTGCCGCGCAGCCTCCTCCATGGCTGGGTCTCGCTGCCCCAGCAGGCGGGACGCTCTGGCTCTCCGGTGCCTCCAGAAGGAGGCTCCTCCCCGTTGAGCTGCTGCAGTGGCCCAAGCCTGGCAAAGCCAGTGAGTGGACTCGGGGTTGGGTCTGCCGGGGTGGGGTGGAGAGGGCTGGGCTCATGGAGGGGCTGTGCTCCCTCCAGGGGAGTTCAGGGGGTGGGGAGGGTGGAACATGGCCTAGGGAGCAGCCCTTGGGCACGGCTGGCCCCAGGCAGGCTGGCCCCTGGGGTTTATAAAGGCTCGGTGGGATTTGCCTCTCAATAAACCGATGTTACGGGAGTGAGGGGTGTAAGGTGGAAGTTTTGCCAAGTGCGCAAAATATCCTTTCACCAGCCCTGCTGCTTGGGTGGCTCCATCCCCAGCGGCAGAGACACAGCAATGAAGGTGCCAGATGCTTTTGGTGAGGAGGGATCAGAAGAGGCAGGTACCAGCTTTAAACCCCAGAGGGAAGCTCCCTCCCCTAATACAGCCTCAACTCCCAGGCCAGGAAACAGAGATTTATTGGTACTGTTTGAAGACAGGATACTGGACTATATGGACCACTGATCTGACCACTCTGGCCATTCTGATGTTCTTATAACTAACCGAGCTGTATCTGCCCCCCACTGTAACCCACTAGACCCCAGTTCCCTCCGAGAGCTGGGATAGAACCCAGGAGTCCTGGCAGGGTCTCTCCCTACAGAGTTAGTAACAAAGTAAGAATATACATTCACATTTTAACCTGTGTCCCTAAAGTGCTTTTCCACAAGATGTCAGACCATGTCAGTATTAGAGCTTAGTGGGTCAATATTGATTGAATTTTCTTTCTTTAATAAAGGAATTAGATACAGGCTCCTGCCAGCTAATTGCTAACTTACCAGCCAAAACACTAGAGTTTTCAGGTGCCGAAGTAGCCCCTGGAAGCATGGTTAAATTATCCTCCCCGCCACCACTCCCATTTGAAATGGTGCCCCTAAGTGCACTGTACCCTACCGTGCTTCCCCATAAGAGCTGCATTAAGAGATAACTTTGCAAGTGACCCCCAGGCCTCTCTACTTCCTTGGCCATATGTCTCCTGTTCCGAGTCTGGCGGCTACTCCAGAAAAAGAGCTCAGCCCTGCTCCCACCTGAGGGATGTGTTGGGTTGAGATCAGCTGGTCGAAGCAGGCAGTAGGGACAGAATCTGAGACTTGACGCTCCTAGAGTGACCTCTTACCTTTATAGACCTGCCCTTCAGCCATACCCAGCTATTTTAAAGTGGAATGTGCTAGTAAATAGACCCATTTTAAACCCTTCACCACACATTACAAAGCCCGTAGGATTCCTCAATAACTATTTATTTCTCCTCCCCTGGCTCCCTACAGCCACCAGCCACTTTCGAGCTTTCCCTCTTCTCTCCCAGGCTCTGCTCACTTGATTGCAGCAGCTCAGCGGATGGTCCAGCTTTGCTCTTTCACTTCCATTCTTCACTTCTTTGGGTGGCTACATTTGCAACGGAGCAGCCTGATGGAAATCCCTGAGGGTACGTCTACACTACAGGATAATTTCGAATTAACTTAAACTGGTTTTATAAAACAGATATTATAAAGTCGATGGCACGCGTCCACACTAGGCACATTAATTTGGCGGTGTGCGTCCATGGTCCGAGGCTAGCGTCGATTTCCGGAGTGTTGCACTGTTGGTAGCTATTCCGTAGCTATTCCATAGTTCCCGCAGTCTCCCCTGCCCCTTGGAATTCTGGGTTGAGATCCCAGTGCCTGATGGGGCAAAAATCATTGTTGGGGGTGGTACTGGGTACAGCCTCACCCCTCCCTTCCTAAAAGCAGCAGACAACCATTTCGCACCTTTTTCCCTGGGTGAATTGAGCAAACGCCATAGCACAGCAAGCATGGACCCTGCTCAGATCAATAGAGGAATCGTGGACGTTGTAAACACCTCGCGCATTCTCGTGCTCTCTATGGTGAACCATGAACTGCAAAGGCAGGCGAGGAGGAGGCAGCTACGGCAACATGGCGACGAGAGTGATGAGGACATGGACACTGAATTCTCCCTAACCGCGGGCCCCTGTGCTTTGGAGCTCCTGCTGGTAATAGGGGAGGTTTTACCCATTGAACACCGATTTTGGGCCCAGGAAACAAGAACAACCTGGTGGGACAGCATAGTTTTGCAGGTGTGGGACGATTCGCAGTGGCTGCAAAACTTTCATATGCGTAGGAGCACTTTCTTTGAACTTTGTGACTTGCTTTCCTCTGCCCTGAAACGCCATAATACCAAGATGAGAGCAGCCCTCACAGTGGAGAAGTGAGTGGCAATAGCCCTCTGGAAGTTTGCAATGCCAGACAGCTACCGGTCAGTCGGGAATCAGTTTGGAGTGGGAAAATCTACTGTGGGGGCTGCTGTGCTGCAAGTAGCCAAAGCAATCACTAAGCTGCTGTTACGAAAGGTTGTGACTCTGGGAAACGTGCAGGTCATAGTGGATAGCTTTGCTGCAATGGGATTCCCTAACTGTGGGGGGGTGATAGATGGAACCCATATCCCTATCTTGGCACCAGAGCACCAGGGCACCCAGTACATAAACCGCAAGGGGTACTTTTCAATGGTGCTGCAAGCACTGGTGGATCAGAAGGGACGTTTCACCAACATCCACGTGGGATGGCCAGGAAGGGTTCATGACCCTCGAGTCTTCAGAAGCACTGTACTGTTTAAACGGCTGCAGCAAGGGACTTACTTCCCGGACCAGAAAATAACAGTTGGGGATGTTGAAATGCCTGTCGTTATCCTGGGTGACCCAGGCTACCCCTTAATGCCATGGCTCATGAAGCCATACACAGGCCGCCTGGACAGTGGTCAGGAGCTGTTCAACTACAGGCTGAGCAAGTGCAGGATAGTGGTAGAATGTGGATTTGGTCATTTAAAGGTTCGCTGGCGCACATTACTCACTCGCTCAGACCTCATCCAAACCAATGTCCCCTTTGTTATTGCTGCTTGCTGTGTGCCTCACAATCTCTCTGAAAGTAAGGGGGAGACCTTTATGGTGGGGTGGGAGGCTGAGGCAAATCACCTGGCCGCTGATTTCGCGCAGCCAGACACCAGGGCGATTAGAAGAACTCACGAGGAAGCAGTGCGCATCAGAGAAGCCTTGAAAACGAGTTTCATCACGAGCCAGGGTACGGTGTGACTGCCTTATTTGTTTCCCCTTCATGAACCTCCCCGCCTTTATTGATTCCTTCCCTTTGAGCAACCCACCCTCCCCCTTCGATTGCAGCTTACTTAATGAAATAAAGTTACTATTGTTTAAAAAGCATGTAATTATAAAAAGAGGAAGAGAATTAACAAGGTATCCCGGGTGTGGTTTGGGAGGAGGATAGGAGGGAAGGAAAAAGCCCTTAAGGACATTTCAATGTAATGACAGCCTTTTGGTTGGACTGTCCACGGGGGTGGAGTGGGAGGGTGCAGAAAGCCTTCCCCCTTGCGTTCTTACACGTGTGGGTGTGGAAGATATGGAACATGGTGAGTATTGAGGGTGATTAAACATGGGCTGCAGCGGCACTCTGTGACTCCACTGCTCTTCCTGAAGATCCACCAGACGTCGGAGGATATCAGTTTGATCACGCAGCAGCTCCGGCGTTGCATCCCGCCACCTCTGATCTTCCGGCCTACACCTCTGATCTTCCTGCCGCCACCTCTCATCTCGAGCGTCTCCCTTGTCCTCACGTTCACTGGCATCTTTCCTGTACTTTGCTACCACGTCCTTCCACTCCTTCAGATGAGCTCTTTCATTGCGGGTTACTTCCACGATTTCAGAGAACATTTCATCTCGTGTCCCCTTCTTCCTCTGCCTTATCTGAGCTAGCCTTCGGGATGGAGTAGGGAGGCTTGAAAAATGTGCAGCTGCACGAGGGAGAGAAAATAGGAAGAGAAGGATTTAAAAAGATACATTTTACAGAACAATGGTTATACTCTTTCACAGTGAACAACACTATTCGCCTTACATAGCACATGTGATTTCACTACAAGGTCGCATTTGGAAACTTTTAATATTGAGTGCCTGCAGCTCTGGTGTTACAGATCTCACAGACGCAGGTCCGGGCATCACAATTCAGCTTGCATGCGGTCATGGTAAGCCACAGCTTCTCCAGCCTTCATATACACAGTTCCCTTTGATGCTTCTTTCCTGTTAACAAGGAGCAGCAGACGCCAACCCCTCCCCTTCCCAATCCAATTCTCTAGGATTGCTTTATCCTTCTCCCCACCGCATGGCTGGTATCATGGAAGATCACTGCTAATCACCCCCCTTTCTCCCCCCACCCCACCGTGTGGCTGGTAGCTGGGAAGATTCCTGCTGGCCAAACGCTAAAAAGCTCAGCGCTATCCTTCCTCCCCTCCCCCTGCTTTGCTACGTGCAAGGAAGGCTTTATTTTAAGCAGCCCAGTAGGAAAATGGCCATCTCTGTCCCCTTAATTAAATTCCTTAATTTCAACCAGGTTACCATGAACGATATCACTCTGCTGAGGATAACAGAGCGAGATAAGGAACTGATGTTTCTTGAATGCCAGCAATCACCGGGACCATACGTAGCTATGCTTTGTCATGCAATGATACCCGATTACTTGCTACATGCATGGCGTGGTAAAGTGTCCTACCATGGTGGACGAAACAAGGCTGCCTTGCCCAGAAACCTTCTGCAAAGGCTTTGGGAGTACCTCCAGGAGCGCTTCATGGAGATGTCCCTGGAGGATTTCCGCTCCATCCCCAGACATGTTAACAAACTTTTGCAGTAACTTTACTGGCTGCATCCCAAGCCCTCATGGCAAATCAATCATTAAAAAACGCTTGCTTTTAAACCATGTTTTATATTTACAAAGGTACACTCACCAGAGGTCGCTTCCATGGCTTCACTGTCTGGGCTAGTGGCTTGGGAGGGCTGGGAGGGTAATTCCGTCTGGGTCACAAAAAGCTCCTGGCTGTTGGGGAGAATGGAGTGCTGTGTGCTCTCTGCAAGCTCATCCTCCTCTTCCTCCTCCTCATCTTCCCCCTCCGCTGAATCCTCATCCATGGTTGAGATTATAACCCCCACCTCGGAATCCACGGACAAGGGGGGGGGTAGTGGTGGCGCAGCCCCCTAAAATTGCATGCAGCTCAGCGTAGAAGCGGCATGTTTTTGGTCCTGACCCGGATCTTCCGTTTGCTGCTTTGGTTTTCTGGTAGGCTTGTCTGAGCTCCTTCACCTTCACTCTGCACTGCACTGAGTCCCCGGTGTGGCCTCTCTCCATCACAGTCTTGGAAATTTTTTCAAAAGTTTTTTCATTTTGTCTTTTGGAACGGAGTTCTGTTAGCACTGAATCCGCTCCCCATATAGCGATAAGATCCAGTACCTCTCGTGCGGTCCATGCTGGAGCTCTTTTTCTATTCTCAGGAGACTGCAAGGTCACCTGTGCTGATGAGCTCTGCGTGGTCACCTGTGCTGATGAGAGCTCCACGCTGGCCAAACAGGAAATGCAATTCAAAAGTTCGCGGGGCTTTTCCTGTATACCTGGCCCCTGCATTAGAGTTCAGATACCTGTCCAGAGCGGCCAGTGGTGCACTCTGGGATACCGCCTGGAGGCCAATAACTTCGATTTGCGGCCACACTAACCCTAAATCAATATGTTAATATCGATTTTAGCGTTACTCCTCTCGTTGGGGAGGAGTACAGAAATCAATTTAAAGAGCCTCTTAAATCGATATAAAGTGCATTGTAGTGTGGATGGGTACAGTGTTAAATCAATTTAACGCTGTTAAAATCGGTTTAACTGCGTAGTGTGGACCAGGCCTGAGTCCTCTGTCTCAGCAGGCAGGCCAAGCAGCTGGGGGAGGTTACCCTGAACTGTCAGCAGTGGAGGCTTGGCCCATAGGGCAGGGTTACCATACTTGAACTTTCAGAGAAGAGGACACTCCATGGGCAGGGGAACGGTTTTAATCCTCCAGACGGACGCTTCAGAGGTAGGGTTGGGGGCGGTACTGTCGCAAGAGGTGGGGGCAGAAGAACACCCCATTTTGTATCTGAGCCACAAGCTGTTCCCCAGAGAGACCTGGTATTCCACCGTAGAGCGGGAGGCCCTGGGAGTGAAATAGGCAGTCGAGGCGCTGATGTACTATCTATTAGAGGACCCCTTCCCTTGGTAACAGACCACGCACCCCTCAGGTGGATTAACAGCATGAAGGACTCAAACACAAGGATCATGCGGTGGTACATGTCCCTCCAACTCTATTCCTTCCGACTGTTACACCGGCTGGGAAAGGCTCATGCGAATGCAGATTTCTTTTCCCGACTTGTGTGTGTTGGGGGGGGGGTCGGGGGGAGTTGAAGGGGAGGAGATGACTAAGGGTCAGTCGGCCCAGGCGACTGTCTTAAGGGGGAAGGTGTGTTACGGGACAGAGTGGCCCCACACTGGTATAGCAGGGGTTAACCCTTCCTTCCAGGCAGAGGAAGCCCCGCCCTGGAAGTTCTGCTGGCCATGCTCCAGCTGGAGCTCAGATATAAAAGCCTGCAGATCAGCTCAGTCTGCGCTGACCACCGGAGGGGAAGGACGCATGCTGCTAGCTCCTGCAGAGAGAGGGCTTGTGAGCCAGGATCCAGGCATCAGCCCTGCCGAGGCACCACCAGAGACCCTGACGGAGGACAACTCAGGGGAGGAACAGACCGGAAGACCCCTCACCGCAGAAGCACTGCCATTCCCAGGGGAAAGTAGAGAGAAACAGCGTTAAAGCTGTATTACCATTCAGCGTGTTGTGGGCGGATCCCTGCCGAGCGAGCAACAAGTACAGCTTGCCGCTACCAGGGTCCTGGCTTGGGGCTCAGAGGAGAGGGTGGGCCCAAGTCCCACTATCCCCGCACCCTCAACTATGAAGGATTATGTGGACTCTTGCCATTAGGTAGCGCTACCCCGCCTGCAAGAGGGGATGATATGAATGTTGGCCGCTAGGCTGTTCTACCCTGCTGCAAAGGGGGATTATATGGACTTTGGTCACTAGGCTTTGCCACCCCACCAATAAGAGGGGTTATATAGACTCTGCCCACCAGGTCGTCCTGCTGTGCCTACTGGGGGGACAGAAGAGCGTAAGACTGAGCGACAGTAACAGATGGCCTGTAGAGAGGCAAACATCGAGACTACAGAGAGAGGAGGCCCCGGCCCCCTTCCAGCACCTACCACAAAGGGGCGCTGCGGTGCCAGGCCCGCTGCAGACTCCTAGACTTTAAGGTCAAAGGGGACCATTTATGATCATCTAGTCCAGGAGTCGGCAACCTTTCAGAAGCGGTGTGCTGAGTCTTCATTTATTCACTCTCATTTAAGATTTCGCATGCTGGTCATACATTTTAACATTTTTTAGAAGGTCTCTCTCTAAGTGTCTATATATTATATAACTAAACTAGTGTTGTATTGTAAAATAAACAGGGTTTTCAAAACGTTTAAGAAGCTGCATTTAAAATGAAATTAAAATGTTGATCTTACGCTGCCGGCCCTCTCACCCCGCTGCTGGTCTGGGGTTCTGTTCACCTAGGCCGGCAGCCGGCTGAATGGGGCCTGCGGCCGAGACCCCGGCTGGCAAGGGTCCGTCAGCCAGAACCCCAGACCAGCAGTGGGCTTTGTGGGGCTGGCAGCCAGGACCCAGAGGGCTGGGGGCAGCGGGCTGGGGGCTGGATATGTGAGGGGGTGTAGGTGTCAGGGCAGAGGGGGTGCTGCGTATGGGTAGGCTTGCCAGAGTCAGGGCTAGGGTTGCGGGTGGGCGGGGGATGAAGATGTCAAGCAGAGGGCTGGATATGTATGAGGAAGGTACAGGGCCCAGGGCAGGGGTCTGGGGGTGCGGGGCTCAAGGTAGAGGGCATGCTTGTGGGGGGGGGTTGGGGGTCAGGGGAGAGTGCTGGGTGACTGCCCCCCTAAAAACTCACAATCCTGCTGCTCCTTGTCCCTTGACTATCCCCTCCTGGGACCCCACCCCCTCTCTAAGCCTCCCTGTTCCTTGTCCCAAGACTGGACTCTACCTCCTACCTGTCCCCTGATTACCCTGACCCTTATCCACAGCCCCATCCCCAGCCAGACCCCCGGGACTCCCATGCCTATCCAACCACTCCCTGCCCCCTGACAGGACCCCCAGAACTCCCGATGCATCCAACCCCCCCAACTCTCTTCCTGCCCCAACCCCTCTCCACCCTCTCCACACCCCTGCCCCCTGACAGGACCTCCAGAACTCCTAACTCATATAACCCCTCCCAGCTCCTTGTGCCCTGACCATCCCCTTCAGAGACCCCCCACCCTAATTTCCCCCCCAAGGACCTTCCTTGTTCCCGGTCCCCTGACTGCCCTGACTCCTATCCACCCGCTGCCCCTCAGAAACCCTGGGACTCCCATGCCCCATCCAACCCCCCCTGCTCCCTGACTGCCTCCTCCAGAGACCCCCCTATCCTAACTTCCACCCCAGGACCCCCCTTGCTCCCAGTCCCCTGACTGCCCTGACCCCTATTCACCCCCTGCCCCCTCACAAGCCCCAGGACTCCCATGCCCCATCCAACCCCCCCCCAGACCCTCCCCGGGATCCCACCCCCGATCCAACCCACCCTTCTCCCTGTCCCCTAACTGCCCCCACCCGTTATCCAACCCCTCCAGCCCTGGGCCCTTTACCTTGAGGCTCCACGCAGAGCCAGACACGCTGCCCCACGGGAGAGCACAGCCCTGGCCCTCAGAGCGCTGCGTGCGGGGACAGCATGGCTCCAGTTGAGCGGGGACCGTGTCTGCCCCCCCGCTGAGCCAAACGTTGCCCTGGGGCAGGGCAGGGAGGAAGGCAGGGGGAGGGGCCGGCAGCTTGCTGCGCTCAGCCCAGGAGCACGGACCCTGCGGCTTGCTGTGCCGGGACAGTGGGGCCATTTGCCCGCCCTGTGCGCATGGCTATGCTTATGCTCCCTGCCCCTGCGGGGGAAGTGGAGGGCAGAGGAGAGCGCGCCGGGCTGGGCAGGATTTTAATGGCATGCTGGAGTCCTGGCAGGCTCCAGCGTGCCATTAAAAATTGGCTTGTGTGCCGTCTTTGGCACACGTGCCATAGGTTGCCGACCCCTGATCTAGTCTGACCTCCTGCACAATACAGGCCACAGAAACTCACCCACTCACTCTTGTAATAAACTCCTGACCTATGTCTGAACTACTGAAGTCCTCAAATAATGGTTTAAAGACTTTAAGGTGCAGAGAATCCTCCAGCAAGTAAATCGTGCCCTAGACTGCGGAGAAAGGTGAAAAGCCCAAATATGGCGATCAGCTAAACCCTGAGCATGTGGGCAAGGCTCACCTCAACCCAGTAAGAGCAGGACCGGGCAGAGGAGGTCTGTAAGAGGGAAAGGAGAGTGCTTTCCCCTGGGCTGCAGAGCCTGAAGCTTAGCCAAACTGATTACAGAATGAGTCCTACCTCAGAGGGACCATGTATTGGCCTCGAAAGAACCAGACAGCAGTGGCGATAAAGCCTAGCTGGGCTATGCACTGGAATGAGAACTAGGTAGGAAGTTGAAAGCAGCAAGGAAAACCTAGAAGGGAACTTGAGAAGACAGGTAGGATGCGCCTAGGGAAACCTGCAGCAAAGAGAAAAGAGCAGATCTAGCTATTGAGTACAGAGCCCTGGGCTGCTACCAGTTTCAGGGTGGGACTTGGTTCCTCTACTGGCCCCAAAGAAGGGGGCATAAATGCACCCAGAGAGGTTACCAGCCCAGCAAGGGGGCTTCAGGCTGAGCCAGAGCCCCAGCGAGAGCAGAAGAACTTTTTTCTCTGGGAAGACCTCTTTGGACTTTTAGTGTGTGACAAACTGAGCCCCAGAAGCATGGACAAAAGGTAGTGAGCCGGCCAGAGGGCTGAATTACCAGGCAGAGAAACTGCCATGGTGCTGGGGTGACCATCGATGGACGACCAGAGGACACCTAACAATGAGTAGATTCATTGATTATTGGCATAGTCAGCAGGATTGAATTCCCTGTCATCCGTGAGGGCTCATGGAAGTCTTGGTTACTGAAGGAATTCCCTCCCCACAAGTGGGATTTCCCATTTGTGTTCCAGGGACTGGTTAAGCAGCCAAAGCAGGGCTTGGGGTTTCTCCAGCAGCTCTTAGAAACTCACCAGAAGCAGAAGGAAGTGCAGTCAGAGCTACAGATGCAGCTGGAAATCTTGAGGGAGCAGCAGCAAGACCTGTCAGAGATCCTGCAAAGGGAAATCAACCTGCTACACCCATGGACAAAAAGAGCAGCCTCGGATCTAGTGGTCACAATCTAGTGGCCAGTGAATTCTGGTACAAACCTGTTTCCATTATGGAAACATTCTGCTATTGGAGAGTGGGTGGGGACACCAGGGAGATGGTAGGGGGTACTGAGGCTGGGATGGGGAAGAAGCTGTGGGGCTGGGCGGGGAAGGATGTGGCCCAGCTTGTGGGAGAGATCCTGCTGGCTGTGTCTGGAGCACTATGTAGCCTCTTCTATGGGAAGTTCCCATGCGTCATTGGGGCCTGAATCTCTCCTGCTCCTTTGTTCTCTTTGGGCTTCACAGAAGATGTCTGGTGAACTGCCTGTGGACTGTGTGCCCAACAGCACTCTTGAAATTATTAGCTACCTTCAAAGAAACAGGGCACAGCTCAGCCTGTTAGGTAGGTGGGAGACTCACACTTCACTCACACACACACACACATACACACAACACTGAGGTGCTTTGGGAAGCATAGTAACAAAGAAGAGATTTAAGTGATACTAAGCAAGAGAAAGAGACAAATTTCAAACAGACAAACAAAACAAAACACACTTTGTAGTGACTCCAACTGAATCTTAAGAGTCACAATCGTGGCCTTAGCAATTTCCAGACTAACATCTCCGCTTTCCTAACAGACCTTATTTGATGTCCCTGTATGGTACAAAACTTCTCTGTCGAATCTGCTGATTTGATTGCTTAGCCTTTTGGTTTCAGACCCTCTGTTCTCCCTATGGAGTGCCTGGACCCTGACTGTAACATCTCTCTTCCAGTCTCTGGCCCAGCCTCTTCCACAGATGTATGCTGCAGCCAACCCAGCTCAGAGAGCAGTGGGGAGAGATGATCTCATCCTGTCAAACCAAGCAACGTGGGTCCCATTGAGGCTTAGATGGAAGATCCCATGTATCTCCTGGAGGTAAGAACCGTTCACTCTTCTGGGCACTTGGGGCTGTTGCAACAAAGAGGGGGCTCCTGTTCCATAGCCTAGTTATCATCATGACTTAGTTTTTTTCCTTCTCAGAGGATGTGTCCAGGATCCTGGAGACTGTTTCCTGCAGGAGGTTTGAGCGGGGAGAGATCACTCAGAGTCATGACCCATGGGTCAATAACCCGGGTCTGCAGGGTTCATGGGAGCAGCCACACTCCAGAAGGCCACATGGAAGCCTACGAAAAACTGCTTACCTAGGACTTTTGAAGTCCAGACCCAGTTTGAGGCTCCATTCCTGATGTCTATTGGCAGGGTCCCAGAGCAGCTAATCGGCCCCCAGGACCTCCTTAAACCAACAGAAGGAACAGGAAGCTGTCTGAACACCAGAGCTCCCCTATCTTCTGGAGCATGTGACTTGCTGCGACTCATCCGATTTGAGGGTCTGAACACAATTTGGTCTTTTGCTTCTGCTCTTCCAGTATCCTGACTCAGCTGACTCTCGACTCTTGTCTTCTGAGTGTAGACTCTGCCTCTGAGCACTAGGTCTGGCTGCCCATGACCCGGCCATGACACTGACTTTGCTACAATTCCTCCAATGCCCTTTTCTGCTCTCCAGCTCTGCTCTCCCAGCAAGACACACCAGTGCCCTGGCTCCCAAAGTCCTACTTGCTGCTATTCAAGGGCTCAGGGGTAGTGCTTGTATTGCCCCTACCCCCACCACAGCTGCTTTTTCTATGGGAATCTCCCTAGCGCAGAGGAGAAATCTGCTCTTCTCTTAGAATCAGTCCTGGCAGCAATTCAGGAAGTCATAGAAGGGACGGTTTGCTAAGCTCCCTCTGCAATGCCATTATCAGAGACCTTTACTGGTGGGTGCCAGGTGAGTGCACAGGCAGCTCCTTGAGAGACTCCTGGGGCAGGGTAGTCGTGTGTCACGGTGACCTCTGAAAGCCATGCAAAGAGTGCAGCTTTGAAGAGACTCTCCTGCTGTAACAAAGGGTTTCTGTTCTCCTACATAGTCAGCCAGTGAGGCCAGTTTGCAGCATGTGGAAGAGTTGTTTGGTGCTGAGTTGGAGGATTCATCATATAGCTGGCAGCAGCTGCAGATCCTGGAGTCCCCACGGAAGGGTTATCGTGCATCTGGATTTTCTGGGACATGTCCAGTTTTTTTGGTTTTTAAATAGCCATCTGGGAGGAATTTGTAAAAATCTAAAATAGTCCAGAATTTCCCTCCCAACACTCCGGGGGCAGCAGAAAACTGTCGCGGGGCCTGGGCCCTCAGAGCTTCTTCCGTTCCTGCTCTTCAGCGGCAGTTCAGCAGCGGGGCTTCCTTCTGCCCTGGGACCCGCCGCCAAAGACCCTGGGGCCTCTGAATCCTCTGGGCAGCCCCACCCAATGCAGAGCGCGACTCAGCTGACACGGCGGCCAGGCTGGATTGAGCCGCTCACATCTGGGCCTCCAGTAGCCAGAGCCCCTCCCCTGCTCTCTTCCTCCCCTCGGCCCCTCCCCTGCAGCCAAAGTCCATTTAATCCCCCTTTGCAGGTGGGGTAGTGTGGTCTACCAGCCAGAGTCTATATAATCCCCCTTTGCCGGCGGTGTAGCATGGCCTAACGGCCAGAGTCCATATAATCCTGCACGGTTCAGGGGGAGGGGAACTCAGGCCCACCCTCTCTACTGAGCCCCAAGCCAGGGCCCTGGTAGCATCAAGCTCAACTTGCCGCTCGCTCGGTGGGGATCCGCCTGCAAGACTCCGAGTGGCAATACAGCTTTAACACTGTTTATCTCTACTTTCTCCTGGGAATGGCAGTGCTTCTGCGGCGAGGGGTCCTCCGGTCTGTTCCTCCCCTGGGTCGTCCTCCATCAGGGTCTCTGGTGGTGCATGGGCAGGGCTGAGGCCCGGATCCTGGCTCACAGGCCCTCTCTCTGCAGGAACTAGCAACATGCGTCCTTCCCCTCCGGTGGTCAGCCCAGACTGAGCTGATCTGCAGGCTTTTATATCTGAGCTCCAGTTGGAGCATGGCCAGCAGAACTTCCGGGGCGGGGCTTCCTCTACCAGGAAGGAAGGGTTAACCCCTGCTATACCAGTGTGGGGCCGCTCTGCCCCGTCACACACCCTCCCCTTAAGACAGCTGCCTGGGCCGGCTGACCCTTGGTTGTCTCCTCCCCTTCCCCTCCCCCCCCCCGGGAAAAGAAATCTACATTCGCATGAGCCTTTCCTGGCCGGTGTAACCCTTCACGGAATAGGGTTGGAGGGACATGTGGCTCAGGTACAAAATGGGGTGGTGTTCTCCCCCCACCTCTTGCGACAGTACGGCCCCCCACTCCTGCCTCCGTGGTGTCCATCTGGAGGATAAAGGGCCTTGTGAAGTCAGGTTGGATTAGTACTGGATCCCATGTCAGCTGTTCTCGCAGAGAGCACCATATAGCCCAGGTAGGTCACTTCTTCCTGGCCCAGGTGACATTTGGCTGGGTTTGCGGCGAGCCCTTCTTTGCCCAGCGCCCGCAGCACTTTGTGAGATGCTGGAGGTGTTCCTTCCAGTTGGCACTGTAAATGGTGATGTCCGTCAGTATCTCCCGCAGCAAGTCGACCCGTGCGAAGATCTGCAAGAGTTCATTGGCGATAACTGGAGCCGTGGTGGACCGTAGTGGTACCGCCTCTGGATACTGTGTTGCATAGTCAACCACGACCAGGATATACTTGTGGCCAGAGCTACACTTCTCCAAAAGCCCCACTAAGTCCAACCTATCCATTCAAAGAGTGTCCCTCCTCCTCACCCAACGAGGGGGCCGTGCCCCGCCGGCACTCATGACCCATCCACCCCCCTTCCCTGTCCCCTGACTGCCCCCTGCCGCCCCATTCAACCCCTCCTGATGGCCCCCCGGGACACCTGTCCCATCCTACCACCCCTTCTCTCTGTCCCTGACTGCCCCCCACAGCCTCATCCAACCCCTGCTCCTTCCTGACAACCCCCCCGGGACCTTTGCCCCCATTCAATCCCCTTGTTCCCTGCCCTCTGACCGCCTCGACCCCTATCCAACCCCCCACAATCCACCGAACTCCCCTGCCCTCTTCCAACATCCCCTCCCTGCTGCCTGCCCCCTTACCACACTGCCTGGGGCTGGGGCCGGGTCTGCTCAGTTAGGACCGGGACTGGGACCGGCGCCCCCGGCCCGACTCCCCGGGCCAGGCCGGGCCGGGTCTGCTCGACTGGGACCAGCGCCATGGGGCCCGACTCTCCGGGCTGGGCCGGGACGGGTCCGCTCTGCCGGGACCGGGACTGGCGCCGCGGGGCCCTAGCTGGGCCGGAGCAACTGGGGCCAGAGACAGGGGTGCTTGGCTAGGAATGGGCTGGGGCATTCGGCCGGAGCCAGGCCAGGGCCAGGGGAGCCGCTCAGCTGGTGCCAGACAGGGCCGCGTCGTGCCTCCCTGGAGCCCTTCTCGCGCCCCCAGCCCTAGTTTACCTACCTGCTGCTTGTTTCAGGATTCCCACGAATCAGAAGTTCGCGGGAAGCATGGGAGAGGGATGGGGAGAAAGGCAGAGTGTTCAGGGGAGGAGTGGGAGGTGAGCTGCAGCCGGGCCGGGGTGGACAGCTGCCTGAGCGTTTGTTAAATGTAAAAGCTTTTTTAGAACCGGTTGTCCTGGAACAACCGGTTCTAAAAGGGTTTCTAAATTTAACAACCGGTTCCTGCGAACCAGTTCTAGCTCACCACTGCCATCTGCCCAAAGAAGTCAATGGCTCTTACCTCAATGAGGGAGCGGGGTCTTCCCTCTCAGCCTCTTTGAGAACTAGCATTGTTTGTTTCCTAGGACAAGGTAACCTGTCCCCACTGCTCCCTGAGGTGGCCCAGCTTCTGCCTGCCCCCATCAGGGAGGCTGTCACACACCCCAGGGCCTAGAAGACAGGTGGGGAGGAGGTTCCTATTCATGTCACCCTCTGAGAGCCCATAGAAGGGCCAAAGGAGGAATAAAGGGCAAGAGGTGAAGCAGGCCCTGAGCCTCTGTCCCATCCTCCCCTCCTCAAATGTGGAGCTTCCTGAGTTTCACTTGGGCAGACAGTCTGTAGCTCTGGCTCAAAAGTCCTTCTGCGCCATATGGGGCAGGGAGATCTCTGCCTGGGAGCACAGGGGATGGGATGGGGGTCAGAGCAAGGAAAGAGGGGAGGGGTATGGGAGTGAGGGGAAGAGCTCATACCCCAGATGAAGGAAGTTTGGGGTGAGAGGGAAGGACCCTGGTCCACAGAGAGGGGAGAGAGTTCTGTCAGTGACAGGGGCCTCCATTTCCCCTTCCACTAGCCCCCCATTTACAGTGAGACAGAGCAGTACCTGCAGCAGGGAGCGGGAGTTGCTGAACGTGGGAGGGGAACCTTGAAGGGCATCAGAAGAGGCTCAGCCCTTGCAGCACCTCAGGCACCTGGTGCAAATGCCGGATGCTGCGGAGCTGACCCATCAGCTTGGCGGTGACATCCTCCCCCTGCAGGGGAAGGAGAACATGTCAGAGACTGAGACACTGCCCAGGAATCAGGGAGGATTAAGGACCCCTGGAACCAGCACCATTTCCACCCAGCAGCTGCTCATGTCTGAGTGGTGGATTCACCCTCCTGATCCCCAGGATGGAGGCTTCTTGTCCTCTCTAGTGACCTCCAGTGCCAGCCCCCCTCCTTGTAGGGTTAGCTCCTGCCACCTCCCCCTCAGCGCCCCTGACAGCTGTTCCACCTCCAACCCACCTGGGGACACCGCTCAAGTTGGTAGAACCCTCTCCTCCACCCCCACCTCCATCCCCGCCCGGGTAGGGCAGGAGGGATTCTGACAGCAGTGAAGTGGCATGCGGGGAGGTTGAGACCTTTCCCCAAGTCACCCCAGTGACAAATGCTGATGCCACAGAATGGCAGCCCTGTGAACGGGGCAGGTCAGCAGCCCCTGCTGACTGAATCCTCCCATTCTCTCTGGAGTGAGTCCAGCCCTGCCAGCAGCAGGACAAGCTTCCCCCACCCATGTGCCTCAGAAATGCCTGGCCAGTCGCCATCACCCATCAGTCCTTGGCCTCCCAGGCTGCCAGTGACGGGAGCAACTCTAGGCGGTGGCTCGGGTGACATGGACACTAGGTCATAGGGAAATGGGTGCAGCTCTGTGGGGCAGAAAAGGTTCACAGAGGACACTTAGGGGACTCTCCTGCCCTTCTCAGGAGTGAGAGCAAAGCATCACATCCTAAGAACACAAGTCCATGAAGTTCAGAAGTCCCCACTAGGCTCCTTTCTCCCAGGCCAGCAAATGGTGATTGGATGGGAATGAGGCCTGGGCCCCGCCCCAATATCCTGAGTCAAATGCAGCTGCTTACCTTGTACGCCAGCAGTTGCTCGGCTTCCCCCAGGATGGCGTATGTGAGCAGAAGCCCAGCCTGGCAAATACACAGCAGGGGGTGATGGATCGCTGCCACTGCTGTCTTAAGGAAGTGTTCTCTCTGCCCCGCAGAGAAGAATTTTCCAAAGACCTAAAACCAACAGGACACGAGGCTGCAGCAGATAGCCCAGAGCCAGCCTCCAAGCCCTGGAGATAGAATGGCCTCAGCATCTGGTGCCCCAAAGGGAGGGTAAGAGAGCTGCTGTAGCCAAGGCGGTTCATTCCCCAGGAGGCTTTCAGGGTCCCATGGCTCAGGGAAGCCCCTTTATGAAAAGGTGGCAGATGCTTAGGGACCAAAGCCTCCAATGGCTCTTTCTGGAGGGCAACTGATCGAAGGGGCCATGATGGGCTGGAAATAGATCTTTAATGTGGGTGAGCAGGGCCCACTCTGCTGTGCAGCGCACAGAGATGATAGGGGACCCTGTATTGCTTCCAACAGAGAGATCTTCTGCACCTCAGTGGCTAGAAGAGTGTGCGTGGCGGGATTGGGAGGGAGGTTGGAGCTGACAGACCAAAGGTCTGTTTCTCCCAAATTAGTGATTTCTCTAATAACTGGGTATGGCCTCGGCAGCACCTTGGTTTCTGCCAAAGGGAATCCAATCTATAACCTGAGCAGGATAAAGAGACTCATGTCCCAGTCCCCATCACAGACACTCCTAGGAAACTTTTTTTCTGCTGCAGCAATTCAGCTTGTGGGAGGCAGGACAAGCTCACACAGCCTCTCTCACATGGCGTCTATAGAGCAGCATTGTGTAGATGCACTTGTAGATCCAGGAGCCATTCCAAGGCCTCCTCCGTGATGTTGTGGAAATCACCCATTTCACCTTTGACTCCAATCTGGGGGCACTGGGTTATGGTGTGTTCCAAGGTTTGGATGGTCTCAGCACAGTTGTGAGACGGGGGAGGGGGGCGGGGTCTTTGATTTTCTACATGTGCAGCAAGTAGTCGCAAGTTGGGTCAGTGACAATGTGCTTCTTTGGCACAGTGGCTGAGATCCAGATACTCTGCCGTTCCCTGGCCGGGTCTGGAGACACGAGGAGGGCGCATGTGGTGCATATTGGCTCTGGAGCTCACTGTATCCACTACCCAGTTCCCAGGTTGGGGCATTCTACTTCCTGACTGGCAATAGAATTGGGCAAACCCCGCCTCCTTTCTCTGCTTCTACAGGGTGCAGGGAATTAAACAAGGGTCTGACCAAGCAATAATGACTGACTGACCCAGTGGTCTCCTCTCAGACACTTGGGGATCAGCCAGGGGGAGAAGGAGCAGAGAGACACCCAGAGCCATAATCCTCTATTAACTCACCCACCCGGGGATTGTCCTTACGCCACGTAGCAACGGCTCCGTGTAAGAAACTCAAATCGCTGCAACTAGACAGGTTCCAATGTGGGACCTTTAGCACCAGCCTGTCCCACTGGCTGCTGGATGAGGAACTCTGAGCTGGAGATAAGGAATGGGCTCTTCTCCTGTCTCCAGGAGGCATCCACTGCAGGGACCCCAGCCAGCCCCACTCCCAGAGCTGTGTCCTACCCTGCCACAGTGTCCTTACCTCCCCCACCCTGGCGGTGTTTTTATAGCCCAGGAGCCTGCTGTCCTGGTGCCAGTCGCAGCACCACAGATCTTCTGCCTCGTGTATTGTCAGCCCTGGAAGAGAGAGAGAGACACTTTGATCATTCTGGTTGCAGTTTCTGTGTCCTTCCAATCCCATTGGTGGCTGCCCAACGGAGTGGAGAAGAACAGAGGCAGAGAGAGACTTGTTCTCCAGCTGGGGTCAGGCTGAGAGAAATTGTCTGGGGTCTCATTATCCACCTGTGGTCACTCTCTGTCCCGTCTTGGGTTCCGTGTCCCAGTGGATTCCTTACCCCTCTGTTCGAGCAGCAGCTGGTACAGCCGATAAGTCCCCTCCCTGGCCTGTCGGCTGATGTCCTTATCTGGGTCACTCACAAAGAGAGCCAGCTGGGCCACGTGGTGACCCAGCCTAGGGAACTCTGCTGTGATCTAATGGAAGGAGAGGAGAGGAGACTCCATCAGCATTTTCCTGTCAGCTCCCTGTCCCCTCTGGGCCAGAAGGCTCCTTCCCCTTAGCCCCTCTGCAGGAGATGCTGGGGGAGAGGAGCCTGAGACAGACCCTTCATTTGCTCTGCTGCCAAGGGAGCCAGGAGATGCTTTGGGATGCCAAGCAGGGGCTGGAGCATGCTCCCTGTCAAGGTTCCTTCCCCACTCTGAACTCTAGGGTACAGATGTGGGGACCTGCATGAGAACCTCTAAGCTGAATTACCGGCTTAGATCTGGTTTTTCTGCCACCACCCAAAGCATTTAAGAGTAATTTGGGAAACTCTGTCGACCTCCCCCCTAGAATATCTCCCTCCCAAACACTAGAACCCTTCCCTGAGTAGCCTTGAGAGAGTTCTCCACCAATTTCCTGGTGAACACTGATCCAAACCCTTGGATCTTCAAACAAGGAGAAATTAACCATTCCCCCTCCTTTCCCCCCACTAATTCCTGGTGAATGCAGATTCAACCCCTTTGGATCTTAAAACAAGGAAAAATCAATCAGGTTCTTAAAAAGAAGGATTTTCCTTAAAGAAAGAAAGGGAAAAATCATCTCTGTAAAATCAGGATGGAAAATAACTTTACAGGATAATCAGATTCAAGGAGCCCAGAGGAACCCCCTCTAGCCTTAGGTTCAAAGTTACAGTAAACAGAGGTAAATCCTCTTAGCAAAAAGGAACATTCACAAGTTGAGAAAACAAAGATAAACCTAACACGCCTTGCCTGGCTGTTACTTACAAGTTTGAAATATGAGAGACTGGTTCAGAAAGAATTGGAGAGCATGGATTGATGTCTAGTCCCTCTAATTCCCAAGAGCGAACAACCCCCAAAACAAAGAGCACAAACAAAAGATTTCCCCCTACCAAGATTCAAAAGTATCGTGCCCCCTTCTTGGTCCTTTGGGTCAGATGTCAGCCAGGTTACCTGAGCTTCTTAACCCTTAACAGCCTAAACTCAAGCCTATGTCATTCCCTGCTCTGACTCTGCCTCCCCAAGAGGAACACTCCGAACCCACAGCCCCTGCAGCAGCAGATCCTACAGCCCGTTGGAGCCAGCCCCCCTACGCCTGGAGTCAGGAAGCTGGGGTCAAAGGTCACTTACGTCAAACTCGGGGAGGGTGACTGCATATCTCAGCAGGGCCGTGCTGCTCTTAATGGCCCTGACTCTTTCCTGGGGCACCCTGGACATAATCCAGAGGTTGACATGCTGTGGGGAAAGGAGGCAGGTCAGGATCAATGGGCAGGTGGTGCTTTGCAAATGAGCCCCAACCCCTGCCCCAGCCCCAGGGGACAGAGACATTATGCGCAGGGAGAATAGCTGAGTCATTGATCACAGAGCTTTAGAAGGGGATTCTTTCCCCCAGAACGCAGCTTGTATCCTGCAGGTCACAACTTGTCAGGGTCTGTCTAGATTGGGACATGGTTCGGTATCGGGTCTGTTCCCGTCCTCCCAGAACTCCTGATTCCTGAACAGTTCACCAGAAAGGAGACTGAATCCTCTCCCTTCCCTGCCACTAAAATCCTTGGTGGGATGTAAGGAGTCACCGAGAGCACAATCCCCCCAGAAATTTCAGAGCATGTCAGAGAGAAGGGCTGATTCCGTGGGGTCCTCCTGTTTCTCTAGGAAGAAGCGTGTGCCTCTTCTCTGAGAACCATCTCTGGAATCTCATGGGGTGTGTGTGTTGGGGGGGTGGGAGAAGGGGGGGTTTCAGACTCTCGCTCCCCAAGACAGCCAGGGGCCCTCTGGTTAGTTCTCAACAGACCCAGGCAGAGCTCTGGCTTGAAGTCCCAGCTCCTTCCTCTATCCCTCCAGAAAGCAGGACCTGACCCTGCATTGCTCTGACCTCCCCAGCCAAGGACGCCGCACTGGGGACCCAGTTAGGAAGAGAGAATAGGAAATGGATCTGCCAGTCTCTCCTTACCAGCCCCCCAAAGAGTTAAGATAAAAGTAGTTCCTACCCCTCCTTATGGGACTGACCTCCACGATGAAGTGGAGCCTGTCTGCATCTAGGGACTCTGCCAGCAAGTTCCCCAGCACGGCATCCAGGAGCTCTGGTATGACTTTGTGCAGAGCCTGCAAAGCATGGGTCAGAGTTAGGGAAACTGGGTCAACACCTGCCACAGGATGGGAAGAGGGGTCTCTGGGAAGCACTGGTGAGACTCCCAAACACATGTCCTGGCCTCTCTCATTCACATCCCACTGCAGGCAATTAGCAAGGATTGATGCCACCTGGATCTCTGATCCATGAGCTTAGCAGGTCTCTGCACAAGGCCTTGTAGGCAGAAGAGTAGGAAACAGCCAAGTTGCTATGGATGGAAGCTGGGTTGCTGGGCAAAACACGGCATATGTAAGAAAAAGAAAGAAAGAAAGAAAGAAGGGGGTAATCCTCTGGAGGGAAGGATCCAAGCCTGCAGCTTGTTCCATCTCTGCTTACCCCACCCTAAATCTGGAGCTCCAGCGACTCAAGGGAGCAGGGACAAGGACCATTCTGGAAGAGGAGGAGGATGTACCTGGGTGTTGATGGTGTCCATCTCTGTGCCCAGGGTGAAGACCAAGCCAAGGGCAGCTTTCAAGAGGCGGGACTCTAAGTCAGGCTGAAGGGCTGGTTTCATGGTGCTGGCAAGAGAGAGGAGCTGGTATTAGACTGCGCAGTACGGGGTGGGACTGTCACCAACACGGACACGAAACCACAGGGATATAGGCACAGGCTGACGAGAATGGAAAGTGAGGCACTGAGCTAGGGAATGACAAGGCCAAGGCGTCACAGACAGACAGTGGCAGGACAGGAATAGCGTCTGTTCCCTGGAGCCTGCTGCCTCTCCTGTATCTGAGCCCGCGAGTGAGCCCCTCCCCAAGGCCCCTGGAATGTTAGTGGAGTGAAAAGACAAACCCAGCCAGGAGAGAGTGAACCTTCCCGCCCCACCAGCTCTGCCAGAGGAGCCACTCCTGGGAGGTGACCGACCTGGGAGTGGGAGGGACAGTGACTCCCAGCCTTGAGCCTGAGCAGCACTGGGGTTAGGGGAGCCAGCGGGAGCTGGGGGGGTGGGAAGAGCGGGCTGTCTCGGTACCTGAGGTTGCCCACAGCAGCCAGGCCGGCGAGGATGGCGCTGGGTGGAGAGTCTTTCGGAAGCTCCTCAATGAGCTCCTGTGAGACGCGAAGGAGACAAAGGAGCATGAGAGATTCGGGCCCTACTGACACCTCTCAGTGAGGAGATTACACAGCCAGTGCCCCACATGGCCAGCAGGATCCCCCACTACCTCCTGCTCCGCCCATTTCTTCCTGCCCATCAGACTTGTCCCCCTTCCAGGATTCCTGCCCAGCTCAGTCCCAATCCCCTTCTTTCCTCCTCCCTGTCAAACCTGCCCCCATTCAGCACCAACCCACTACCGAGCTGGGACCATGGGATTCCTTGTCCCCCAGTCACAGCTGCCCTCCAGCCCCACAATTCCCCCACTGCCCAATCTCACAACTTCTCCCTTCTCTTCTCCCCAGCCTTCAGCCTCAGCAATCCCTGCCCTCTGCTGCCAACCTCCAACACCAACCAGCCCCCACCCATTAACCCGGCGATACCCCTGCCAATCCCATGTCTCTCTCCTCCCTCCAGCTGCCGGATGACGTGTCTCACTCACCAAAATCCTCTCCACCACAGCCACCTTGCAGCAGTGCGGCTCCAGCGTGTCCTGCCCTTTGTCCTGTGCAGCAAGACACGCGGGGTAGATGGCCCGCAGGAACCTGAGCTGCTGCCCCTCATCCTGTATCCACCGGGAGTGGGGGATAGTGAGAGAGAACCTGTTAGCTAGGGACCTTCCTGCCCCACCCACACCAGCTCCAGGGCTCAGGCCTCAATGGGGGATTGTGGGGAGCCGCCTATTCTCCAAATACCCCACAACTCCTACACAACCAGGATTGGGAACTGGGACAGTGCTTGTGCGGGGAGGAGATCTCGGCTGTTGTGGGACAAACATTCCCTTCTTGGGGGTCCCACATCAGGGATGGAAAAGGGCCCCCTTAGGGATGGTGGATCATCAGGGACAAGACCCTCAGGCAGGGGGTGGGGATGCTGAGAAGGGACAGGACAATCTTGGTCCCAGCCCAGATGGGGAACATTTGGACCTGTTCTCTGCACTGGAGCTGCTCTCTGATGACCTTGAGAGCAGCTTCCTCTGTGGTCATCTCCAGCCATTCCTCCTGCGCTGAATCCGTGGGGGTCCCTGCACCAGGGAGAGAAGGGAGCAGGATGATGTCTGCTGCCCCTTGGGGGAAGGACAGGGGCATGGTGGGGAGAGCAGGATTAAAGACCCCCCTTCCCACCTCAGGCACCCAGGGCAGATCGGGCCCCACACCTCCCTCTCAGGGATGCCTTCAGCCCCAGCAGCTTCAGAAGCCCATAGCAGAGACCCCTCTGCCCTCCACTGTCCAGGACTCCGTGGGAGGTGCCGACTCCCCCAGCCCTGGAGCATCAAGGGACAAAGTGGCAGCAGCTCTTGATGCCCCCACCCCCAGTTCCCCTGGCTGCAGGGGCAGCTGTGTGACTGCTGCTGGTATCAGTGGGGTTCACGTGGCTCAGGCCAGACACCTGGGCTGGGGACCCCTCCCCGCCATATCACTGGGAGAGTGTCTGGGCCCAGGGTGTTCATATCCCCGTCCTCACCCCTCCCTGAGCCCAGCCTGGCTCCTCACCTGGAACAAAGCAGCAGCGTTCATCGGCCTCGCTGCTGCTAGAGCCCCAGGCACTGCTGCTGTCCCGTGCTGAGCGGCTGGTGCTGGGGCTGGGATCTTCCAGCTCCTGGTCTGAGGGGGCTGAAAGATCCTCAGTGCCCGGGCAGGGCGATGCCCCCTGCTGGGAATGGGGGCTGGGCTCCTGGGGCCGCTGATGCCCACATAACAGGCCCCAGAGCCTCCCTGCCCGGCACCCCTCCTGGGCTGGGTCTTGTCTGCCACACCTCTTCCTGAGCCAGCTCCACCTGGGCTTGGTCGGGGCCTCTCCCAGCTCAGCGCCTGCGCCGGGAGCTGGCTTTCTTCTCCAGAAGGCTGGGAACTTCCGCCTTCTGGCCTGGATGGGAGCTGCTTCCCTGCCAGCGGGGAAGGAGAGGTGGCTCTGCCCATTGGGAATATGGCCGCTGTTTTCCGAAGGCTCTGGGGCCACCTGCAGAGCCTTCCCCCTGAATCTCCGCAGGAGCTTGGCCCTCCTGGAATCGAGCGGGGAGCAAGTGTGAGTCTGGAGTCACTCATGGGCCTTTTCGGTCCCTCCTCAGCCCTGCTCCAACCAGAGCAGCCCCTTCTCCCCACATAGGAGTGCAGGGAGTGCAAGCTACACACACTGGCAGGAGTTCATTGCATGATCTGCTCCCCCTCAACCTTCTCCCTCCTCATTGCTTTTAGAGCAATGGAGCCAGCCCCAAAGACCATCGGTTACCCTGGACAAGCAGCCTCCTCCTGTCATCCCAGGGCACAGTCCCCTGCCAAGGCTAGAGAAGGAACAGAACCCAGGAGTCCGGACTTCTCCTCGGAACCATTCCCCACGTCAAAGTCACAAAGACCCTAGGCACAGGAAGCCCAGGGCCATCCTCACTCCCCATTGATTTTCATGCTCTGCAGCTCACAGGGTCTGTCCCAGCTCTGAGACTCCCAGCCTGGGGAACAGTGTCCCACAAGGGAAGGGCTGGGAGCCCATTGCTGGGACCTTTCCAAACACACTGGAGATGGCTCTGGAGAAGCCCCTGCCCAGTCGGAGAGTGAGGGGCTCTTGGGGGCTGTTTGCAAACGAAATCTCCCTTTGGAGATGTTCTCTCCCCTTCTTCCAGCCTCTCTCCAGACAGACAGGGGAAGCCACTGAGGAACCCTAATGCCACTCACTTTCCTGAGGTGATGGTCTGATGGATGGCGGACATTCAGGGTCAGTAGATGTCCCTCGCCCTCCTCCTTACTTTCCACTGCACACTCCCTCCCACAATTGGCAATTGCAACCAGGCCCTAGTGTCCAGTTCCACAGCCTTTGAGAGGGAGTATCACTCCTGGCACCATTGCTGCCTATTGATCTGTGGGACTGGGCAAGTTGCTCCACCTCTCTATGGCTCTCTGGGCCTCACATCCCCGAATAGGCTTTAAAAAAGACAATGCTTAAAGTCTGGCCCCAACTCTTTCTTGTTTCTCTCCACCAGCCATTTTAGCAAAGTTTACAATTCTGGACACCTGGAAACATCCTTTTCTCCTTCGCAGACAGCTTGAGCCTCCCTCCTCACTCAGGCTCACTGCTGCCAAGACTTAGAGAATCGACCCTATTCCCATCGGACCTAGCCAAGGAGTCCCACAACAAAGCGGGGACAGCGTCAGAAAGAGAAGCCAACAGTTCTGACTCTTTTTCTAAGTAACAGACAACAACCCCCACAGAGGCAGGGACAGAGCCCAGGAAACAAGGAGTGAATATTTTCATGGAAACCGTTTTCTGTCAGAAAATCCATTCAGATTAAACCACTTTCTTTCTTGAAATCATAACACATAGGATGAAAATTCTTTGCAAACAATTATTTGCCGGCAAAACAAGAGCATCTCCTGTTTGTCACAGTGCATTAAACTGTTTTGTCGTACACACAGAGGAGACACTGTGATTTAGAAAATTAGATAAGATGCTTCAGTCTGAGATAAGTAGTTGCCACTCTTAACAAATTCAAAAGAATAAAATACAAATAAAATAGAATATTACAGTCACACCTGGCAATAACGCTCCCCGCCATAACGCGAAATCGCATGGAATGTGATCACAGGTTGGCTCCCCTCTAAGGTATAAGAAAGTACGGTTCTGTACCAATGGTCCCCAACACAATGGCTGGGGAGAGAAGCTGCGGCCCCGCACCTGCCGGGGATGGAGAAATCCAGGGCTGCGGGCCCCGGTGCTCTCTGTCCCACCAGGTGCGGGGCCGCACCTTCTCTCTGGCTTCAAGAGGAGCCACGGCTCCTCACCTGCCAGGGACAGAGAACACCGGCGGCTGTAGCCCCGGAGTTCTCTGTCCCCGGCAGGCATGGAGCCGCAGCTCCTCTCCCCTACTTGGCACTAGGGGCACTAGGCGGTGCACATCAATGCACCGCATTGGGGACCACTGACAAACCTTGCTATTCCGTGACCCTGCATTTAGCGCAATGGAAGTTTTTGGACCTCAAACGTCGCGTTATAGCGGGGTTTCACTGTATCTCATAATCTGATATGACTCAATGTGATAGGACACCTCCTATTCTGCACTGCTACTAGTGACACTCATCAGTGGATCCCCATCCACC